>NC_091183.1:10586988-10886988 GCF_040958095.1 Procambarus clarkii | reverse complement strand
TAGTGAAGTAATTAGTGAGGGTTTGGGGTGAGAGGCAGAGAGGTGGGAGGAGCGAGAAGGGTCATTAGTTGAAAGTGAGAGTTTAGAGAGGGGGTGGAGGGAGAGGTGTAGATAGGTAGAAGTAGAAGAGTAGATAGTAGAAGTAGAAGAGTAGATAGTAGAAGACGAAATGCTGCCACCATCCATTCATGATCATTACATACAAGACAAGGAATGGAACTTGCCTGTATCAAAATATTCTCAAAAGATGTTATCAAGAGATCATTATTAGTATGGTCCCATCTTTATCATGTACTCATTCTAAACCATGAAACCAGTACTCACAGAGGCTTTCTCACCTCAACTCAAAGCTCTAGGGAACAAAGTTAAACACAATTTAAATAATAAATTCATAATTATATTTCCCATGAAGTATCATAATTTAGCAATTCAATTAAAATGTTCCAGTTTAATATGCAAAGTGAGTCATCATCCAAGAATTCGAGAACCCTACAACTTGACTGCCCCTGATCATCACACAACATATGTAAACCACGACCAAGTCACCTTAATGTTCACTCACCGAGGACTGAGTCTAAGTTGAATAGAGAGGGGGGGGGGTCTGCAATTTTCAGGCAGCGTCACCCCCCGTCTGGTGACGGCCTATCTCGACGGCTGGCCTCTGCTCTGCTCCGCTGGCCGGTCTCCTATTGCTTTCTGCTCGATAGCTCTCCGAGTTTATATTGGGGAACCTAGTAGCTAACTCCGCCCACAAGTAGATAGCCTCCGGCACTACCAAGCCACTCCTTAAACGTCGGCATGTTTGAAGGCTACCCGGCTCCAATTATACGCTTAGCGGAAGCAAGGTGAAATTATCATGATCTGACCTCAGGTCACTTGGGGTCATTAACGGTTAGAGGTGTGAGATCTCAGGCAGACAACTGGCGCCTCTCAGATCCTTGTCTGTGACTCGTGTACTCTATATATATTTTAAATAAACTAACCCAAACACTTTTACAGTGTTACATTGAGACAGCGACCGAAGGACGCAACAATTATGCATATTCTTCTCTCCTGCTACACCGAGCTTGTCCACACACTGTACCTACATCTTTTGGTACCAGACTACAATTTCCACAGTCAACACATGTAGTACTCGGCGTGTAGAGTCCTAATCAACCCAAGACGCTACAGCTTCGACACAGAGCAGACAGCAGACTACGACAGCATCGAGCCGCCACGCTCTCGCTCCCCGAGTTCGGACACTCACAATTCTCAATCGAGCCCCCACGCTCTCCCACATAGAGCTCCACGACTCCAGCCTCACTCAGCTCTCTGGTCTGCTCCAGGCTTCGTCTCAACGTCTGCGACACTGCTAAATCCAGAGACACATCCGCCGACTACGCAGTTCACTTTTCGACCAGTTACCAGCAGCACCGCCTCCTACGACAACGGACGATCCTGTGCGACCTCCCAGCACAGGATCCTCCAACGACCCCAGTTAGATGACATCAGCGAAGAGGAGGAAGTTAACTTTGATGGTTATGTAACGCGAGCAGGGCGTACAATTCACCGACCAGCTAAGTTCCTTGATCAAGTATTTTTCCTTTCATCCCCTGGGAGGGGGAGTTCTGGGAGACTCAGTGCGCTCAACTCACACCAAAATATCACCTGTGTACTTCTGTATATTCGACCAAATATATATATAGTATCTTAGTGTCTGTGTTTATTTGTCACCATACTTTACGTAACACATGAATCGTTAAATAAAAAATAGAATCGTTACACATTAAAGGCGCCTTCTAACCACTCCTCAAACCCTGTAGAAAAAAAAAATGTTTTCCACTGGTAGGTAAGTGTAGGAAGGCTGGTTCTGCTGCATACCAAGTTCCTTGCCTGTGCAGACTAGGTCTCGCGTCTTAGACTTGCTTGGACCAGATGGTCTTTGAGGTATTTATTTCTCTTCCATGCGATCATAAGAGAATCTCTTGGGAAGTTAGGCCAGTTTAGTTGAAGAACAAAGGCAACTGCAGAAGGCCTATTGGCAGCTCCTATCTATAACCACCCAATCCCACTCATATACTTGTCCAACCCGCGCTTGAAACAATCGAGGGACCCCAAATCCACCACGTTACGCGGCAATTGGTTCCACAAATCAACAAGTGTCCTGTTACTAAACCAGTATTTACCCAAGTCTGTCCTAAATCTAAACTTATCCAATGGATAAAAAAAACTTATCCAACAATTACCCATTGTTTTGTTTTCTGTCTTGTGTTGATATTTTTAATACCCTATTAATATCCCCCCTGTTATGTCCATTCATCCACTTGTAAACCTCTATCATGTCACCCCTAACTCTTCGCCTTTCCAGTGAATGCAACTTAAGCTTTGTTAATCTTTCTTCATATGAAAGATTTCTAATTTGGGGAATTAACTTAGTCATCCTACGTTGGACACGTTCAAGTGAATTTATAT
Organism: Procambarus clarkii; assembly: GCF_040958095.1. Classification (NCBI taxonomy): domain Eukaryota; kingdom Metazoa; phylum Arthropoda; class Malacostraca; order Decapoda; family Cambaridae; genus Procambarus; species Procambarus clarkii. The sequence continues at coordinate 10,884,534 of NC_091183.1, read as the reverse complement.
CCATTCTATAATACCGCGACCAAAACTGAACTGCATAATCTAAATGGGGCCTAACCAGAGCAAGACATAGCTTAAGAACCACACCAGGTGTCTTGTTACTAACGCTTCGATTAAAAAATCCCAGTGTCCTATTCGCCTTATTACGAACATTCATGCATTGATCCTTTTGTTTTAAATTCTTACTAATCATAACTCCCAGATCCCTTTTGCAATCCGACTTCGCAATCTCAACACCATCTAGCTCGTATCTTGTAACTCATTACCTAGCCTCAGAACTTTACATTTATCAGCATTAAACTGCATTTGCCAATCCTTAGACCATTTCAAAACCCTATCTAGATCAACTTGAAGTGATAGTGAGTCCTCCTCCGAATTAATTTCCCTACCGATGAAAATACGATGATTTTCGTATCATCGGCAAATTTGCAAATGTTGCTACTCAAACCTGAATCTAAATCATCTATATATATTATAAACAACAGAGGTCCCAGGACAGAGCCCTGAGGTACTCCACTAACAACATTATCCCACTCTGACTTAACCCCATTTATACTAACTCTCTGTTTCCTTTGGAATAGCCATGCCCTAATCCAACTTAATATAGCACCCCCAATACCATGATCTATTTTTTTAATTAGTCTTTCATGTGGCACTGAATCAAAAGCTTTGCTAAAGTCAAGGTACACAACATCACAATCATTACCTATATCAACTGCCTCAACTATGCTGGAATAAAAAGTTAGCAAATTTGTTAAACATGAACGGCCATTTGTAAAACCATGTTGCGACTCATTTATTAATTTATGTTTTTCAAGATGGAGACGAATTGTATTTGCAATTATTGATTCAAGTAACTTTCCCACAATAGACGTTAGGCTAATAGGCCGATAGATTGACGCAAGTGATCTATCTCTATCTCCTTTAAACTCTCCAGGAAAGTGTTAAAAATTGGTACCCATTTAGCTACCTTCCATGACTCTGGCACTCTGCCTGAATCTATTGATTTATTAAATATGGTAGACAGTGGCTCGGAAAGCTCCTCTTTGCATTCTTTAAGCACCCTGGCAAACACTTCATCCGGCCGTGGGGATTTGTTTGGTTTTAGTTTTTCTAATTGTTTAATTACATCCTCCCTGGTAACTACTAAACTAGTCAACCTGTCCTCATCCCCACCCACATAGACTTGTTCGGCTGAAGGCATATTGTTAAGTTCTTCTTTAGTAAATACAGATATAAAATATTTGTTAAAAATACTACTCATCTCCTTGTCATTATCCGTTATTTGACCTGTCTCAGATTTTAATGGACCTATCCTTTCCCTAGTCTTAGTTCGATATAACTGAAAAAAAACCTTTAGGATTTGACTTTGCTTGCTCTGCTATGCGAACTTCATAGTTTCTTTTTACTTTCCTAATCTCTTTTTTAACATTTCTAACCAGTTGTATGAATTCCTGTTCTAAACTGACTTCCCCATTCTTAATCCTTTTGTACCAAGCTCTCTTTTTACATATAAGGTTCTTTAAATTATTTGTTATCCACTTTGGGTCATTAGTATTCGATCTATTCAATTTATATGGTATACTACGTTCCTGTGCTTTGTTTAGAATATTCTTAAATAAGTTATATATTAAATCCATATCGAAATCCCCTTTTACATCACCTATCGCTGGGTTCATGTCTCGCTCCAAGACAGGCCTACACTCCATACCCAAAACTTTCCAATCTATTTGACCCAAAAAATTTCTTAGGCTATTAAAATCAGCTTTTCGAAAATCTGGCACTTTAACAGAATTTCACCCTATGCCCCTGTTACCTAGCAGTAAAATAGGGTGTTAGTCAGCCGTCACGGGCTGCTTCCTTGAGGTGGAGGCGTAGTCGAGGACCGGGCCGTGGGGACACTTAAGCCCCGAAATCATCTCAAGAGAAGAGCTCTTATTTGAGAATAATGAAGGTAAAATATGTGTTTTTATCTACACAATAGAGAGAATAGTTTTGTATATTTGTCTGTCTATCCAAAGTTAGGCTAGCAGCAAACAAATGTGCATGGGCCCCATCTTGTCTGTTGTACGAGATGATACCTTTAGCAATTAAGTTCCCCCTATCTTTGCCAGAGATAGGGGGAACAGATTAAGGGTTTGCTATCCGGGAGCTGGAATTGGTGATATTGTTGGAAACATGAATGATATTATTACGGGAAATGGGAACAAAATCCATTATTTGTATTAGTGCAGGGGGTAATGATGTTGGGCGAGTTAGGAGTGAGGAACTAATACAGAGATTTAGGACAGCCATTGAATTAGTTAGGAGCAAGGGAGGAATCCCGATTCCTCATTTCCCACTCGTATAGAGTGGGAAATGAATGGATATCGAGGGCACTTGGTGTCAATTGCCGGCTGGAAAGATATTGCAAATCAAATGCAATATCTTTCATAGACAACTGGGAACACTTCTATGGAAGAAAGGAAATGTATGCTCGTGATGGGGTGCATCTATCGAGAGCTGGGGTTGTTGCTGTTGCGGAGAAGTGGTTAGAGGTGTTTGTTTGGGTTTAAACTGTTAGTAGATAGAGGTATTGGAATTGATTTGGAGGAAGGAGGTAATAAAAGTATGTGTTTGTGGGAGAAAGGAATTGGCAAAATGATCAGGGAAAGAGAAGGGCCTCAAAATAACAATTCACTTAGGGTATATTACACTAACAGTTGAAGTCTAAGAAATAAAATTAACGAATTAAATGCTCTTGTCAGCACAGAAAAAATAGATATTATTGAACTTACCGAAACGTGGATGAATGTAGAAAATAGTGAGCTATTAGCTGAATATCAAATAAATGGATTTAAACTATTTCACACAGATAGATATATTAGATGAGGAGGTGGAGTAGCCATATATGTTAGGGACAATTTGAAATGTACTCTCAAAGAGGGAATCAAAACTGAGCCACACACAGAAACTATTTGGATAGAATTAAACGAAAAAGCTAATAATATTATATTAGGAGTTATATATAGGCCACCAAATTTAGACAGAATGGATGCAAAGCACCTATGGGATGAAATGTCTAGAGCATCTAGATCTAACAGTATTTAGGTCAGAGATTGGAAGTGATTAGTATTTAGGTCATGGGTGAATTTAATTTTAGCGGAATAAACTGGTTGAACAAAACCGGGAATAGTGAAGCAGAAAATTTTCTAGAATTAATTGACGATTGCTTTCTTACACAACACATTAAGGAACCAACACGGGAAAATAATATTTTAGATTTAGTGTTAACTAACAGGGAAACACAAATTAATGACATCGAAATAGGGAGTGAGCTAGGGAACAGTGATCACCAAGAAATCAGATTTAGCATTGAATGGAATAGACCAGTAGGAGAAAATTCTGCTAAAGTGCCAGATTTTCGAAAAGCTCATTTTAATAGCCTAAGAAATTTTTTGGGTCAAATTGATTGGAAAGACTTGGGTATGGGGTGTGGGCCGGTCTTGGAGCGAGACATGAACCCAGCGATAGGTGACTTAAATGGGGATTTCGATGTGGATTCAATATATAACTTATTTAAGAATATTCTAAACAAAGCACAGGAACGTAGTATACCATACAAATTGAATAGATCGAATACTAATGACCCAAAGTGGATAACAAAGAATTTGAAGAACCTTATAGGTAAAAAGAGAGCTTGGTACAAAAGGATTAAAAATGGGGAGGTCACTTTAGAACAGGAATTCGTACAACTGGTTAGAAATGTTAAAAAAGAGATAAGGAAAGCAAAAAGAAACTATGAAGTTCGCATAGCAGGGCAAGCAAAGACAAATCCTAAAGGTTTTTTTTCAGTTATATCGTACTAAGACTAGGAAAAGGATAGGTCCATTAAACACTGAGACAGGTCAAATAACAGATAGTGATGATGAGATGAGTAGTATTTTTAATAAATATTTTGTATCTGTATTTACTAAAGAGGAACTTAACAATATGCCTTCAGCCGAACAAGTCTATGTGGGTGGGGACGAGGACAGGTTGACTAGTTTAGCAGTTACCAGGAAGGATGTTCTTAAACAAATAGAAAAACTCAAACCAAACAAATCCCCAGGGCCAGATGAAGTGTTTGCCAGGGTGCTTAAAGAATGCAAAGAGGAGCTTTGTGACCCACTGTCAACCATATTTAATAAATCAATAGAGTCAGGCAGAGTGCCAGAGTTTTGGAAAGTTGCTAGTGTGATACCAATTTTTAAGAAAGGAGATAGATCACTTGCGTCAACTAATGTCGACCAATTAGCCTAACGTCTATTGTGGGAAAGTTACTTGAATCGATAATTGCAAATAAAATTCGTCTTCATCTTGAAAAACACAAGTTAATAAATGAGTCGCAACATGGTTTTACAAACGGCCGTTCATGTTTAACAAATTTGCTAACTTTTTATTCCAGCATAGTTGAGGCAGTTGATAGTGGTAAGGATTGTGATGTTGTGTACCTTGACTTTAGCAAAGCTTTTGATACAGTGCCACATGAAAGACATAAAAAAGATAGAGGCTCATGGTATTGGATGTGCTATATTAAGTTGGATTAGGGCATGGCTATTCCAAAGGAAACAGAGAGGGTTAAGTCAGAGTGGGAAAATGTTGTAAGTGGAGTGCCTCAGGGCTCTGTCCTGGGACCTCTGTTGTTTATAATATATATCAATGATTTAGATTCAGGTTTGAGTAGCGACATTTGCAAATTTCCCGATGATACGAAAATCGGTAGGGAAATTAATTCGGAGGAGGACTCACTATCACTTCAAGTTGATCTAGATAGGGTTTTGAAATGGTCAACGGATTGGCAGATGCAGTTTAATGCTGATAAATGTAAAGTTCTGAGGTTAGGTAATGATGATGATGAGTTACAAGATACGAGCTAGATGGTGTTGAGATTGCGAAGTCGGATTGCGAAAGGGATCTGGGAGTTATGATTGGTAAGAATTTAAAACAAAAGGATCAATGCATAAATGTTCGTAATAAGGCAAATCGAACACTTGGATTTATTAATCGCAGCGTTAGAAACAAGACACCTGGTGTGGTTCTCAAGCTATATCTTGCTCTAGTTAGCCCCATTTAAATTATGCAGTTGAGTTTTGGTCGCCATATTATAGAATGGATATAAATTCACTTGAACGTGTCCAGCGTAGGATGACTAAGTTAATTCCCCAAATTAGAAATCTTTCATATGAAGAAAGATTAACAAAGCTTAAGTTGCATTCACTGGAAAGGCGAAGAGTTAGGGGTGACATGATAGAGGTTTACAAGTGGGTGAATGGACATAACAAAGGGGATAATAATAGGGTATTAAAAGTATCAACACAAGACATAACACGAAACAATGGGTATAAATTGGATAAGTTTAGATTTAGGAAAGACTTGGATAAATACTGGTTCAGTAACAGGGTTGTTGATTTGTGGAACCAATTACCGCGTAACATGCTGGAGGTGGGGTCCCTCGATTGTTTCAAGCGCGGGTTGGACAAGTATATGAGTGGGATTGGGTGGTTATAGATAGGAGCTGCCTCATATGGGCCAATAGGCCTTCTGCAGTTACCTTTGTTCTTATAAACGCACCTGTGCCTTTTCCATAGCATTAGTGAGAAATGGCATATGATTAACATTAGTGTAAAACGACTCAAATTCTCACCATTTTACTATAAAAAAAATTGTCGGTAATTGTTTCCCATGAACCTTGGCAGGAGCGAATATTTACAAACCCTCCTCCTGTTAAGATATTACTTTTTGTAATTATGTGGACCATCGAACACACATATACTTTATGCTCAATTATATTGTAGAATTTAGTACTGTTAATTATAGAAAGTATTTATGCTGACCAAACCACACACTAAAAATTGAAGAGACGACAACGCTTCGGTCGAAGGCATGTGTAGCGAGTAGATTATCCCAATAATATACTCGCTCCAAATGCATTGTTAATATTCCTGTCAACCTTTGGAGATGAATGAGGTGAGGCGTTGCCCGGGCAACACGGTGAGGTGTTGCCCGAGCATATAAGCAGCAGAATAGCAAACATTAAATTTTGCACATTTGCACACACAGAACAGTGAGCCAACTGCACGCTGACTTTGTCACCTTCACTCACCAGACCACTCCACAAGTGATCATTTGAATTTCATCATGGAATTCCAATTGACTTATAATCGATCCAGCAATGCTGCTCAGTGTATGAAAAGACCATCGATAATGAATACTAGTTCCGAAAGTGACGGCGAGTGGCATCACGTGAATAAGGCTAACAGGACAAGCCACTCCATGACGACCCATCGCCCATTAATCTCTCCAGCTCTCCCAGCGCCTCAGACTAGATCTACGCTTCCAGTCTTCAAAATGCAGCACACGGAAGGTAAGTCTTCCTACGCTACTGTAGTGGACCTGGAAAAAGAGTACCCCCAGCTCCAGGTCAGAGAAAAACCTAATCTCAAAGGAGAATACATTCTGAGGCCTAAAGACGAGTCGGCCGCTACGATTCTAAAAAAATACGCAAAATGTGAGGAAATGAAACCAGAGGATAAAATAAGTAAAATCATTGTCCTCCACTATCCCTTGCATATGGCCCTTGGCCATCTCGAAAAGCTGAACTATGTGGTGTCAGCAGAGAGATGCCAAGTACGAACCACAAAACAGGAAACTCGACAAGTCCTTCTCACAGTAAGAGGACGGATCCCGGAGAAACTTGACCTTGGAATCTGGGGTGTGTCCCAACACAGGCCTTACATCCCAGAACCCCTAAGATGCTTTAGATGTCAGAGATTTGGGCATCACAAAGATGGTTGCCAACGCCCAGTGAGGTGCGGAGTCTGCAGCCAGCCCCATGATACAAAAACATGTATTGATAAATTCATGGCAAACCACCCTGTTCAGGCAAAATGCCCAAATTGTTCCAAGGCACATCATGCCTGGAACTTGAAATGCCCTGAAAGGCTCAAAAGGCTTCAAACGAACCCCACCACGCCTACAGCGGAGCCGAAACCCCCACCAAAACGAATACCAGCTCCCATGCCCACTAAAACCGCGTGGGGTCTACCCATTCAGGAAAAGGGGGCACACGGCCCTTCACCATCGGCCATGGTGAAGGGTGAGAAGACAGTACAGGACAAAAAGAAAGATGGAGGACACAAGAATCCTGTTCAAAGCAGTCGGCCTCCCATTTCATCCAGCAAGCACACTGGGGCCAATAGGAGTAGCAATTCCAGTGCCAAAGTTGCCACCGAGAAGGGTCTAAAAGCCACTAGGCCCCAAACCTGCACAACATTAAATAGTGCTCCCACTGAACTGAACGCTCTCTGGCCAATGCTCAAAACTTTGGTCACTGAGTTAATCTAAAGTCTGCTGTCTTCACATGGAATCAAGCAAACCACAGAGACTCGGAAGACAATTGAGCACAAGCTCCAAAAATTCGAAGATGTAATATCCACACCGTCAAGACAGCAGGGCAGGAGACACCCCCATAAAAAACAGATAGAGTCCAGTTCGTTGGAAAGCGATATTGATGAGTCAATTTCAGGTCCACTAAGAACCTATACACCAATTGCAACTTCCATGGCGTGTTCATCAGACTCCATGGATACCACGGAATTATCAGCAAATTCCAAGAACCTAGAATTCTAAAGATCCTGCAATGGAATGCGCACTAAATTGCAACACTTGCAATGCATAGCAGCAACCAAGGGCATAGACATCCTGATACTACAGGAGAGCTTGCTTCGAGCCGGATTAGAACCTAAAATCTCAGGCTACCGAGGCTTCTTCCTTCCATGGATCAATGGGCAATCCAGGGGATGTGCAATCTATGTAAAATGTGACCTGATCTCCAAATCCATAACCAGCCCACCCAATTGTGGAGCAGGGACAGAGGTAATGGGAGTCACCATTGAGCTAAGACACGACAAACTTGAAGTGTTCAATGTGTACAGGTCTCCACAAGCCGAAATGGATCTCTCTGTTATTTGGACACGCGACAACAACAAACACAATCATTTGTGGAGATTTTAATGCCCATTATCGATTGGCACTGGGCTCGAACAAAACAAATGAAGCCGGCATACACATTACGCATCTACTGGACCAGCTTCCAGAAATACAAATCCTAAACAAGAATGAACCTACCCACATCCAAGGAGGCAGATTAGACCTAACCTTCGTTTCAGCCTCCCTAAGAGATGCAGCAACATGGTCAGTTGAGCCCACACTCACAAGCGACCACTATGGGGTCCAAATTGATCTTCAGTTAGACCTACCCACCCAACCTCCGCCTCCATCTGAAGCCTGGAACTTTGCTTTAGCAAACTGGGACCGATTTCAAAACCTCATTTCAGAGTGGCAAAGAAACTATGATCTTCCCGAAGACATTAATCAGGCAGAACAAGAATTTGTCAAAGCGATTCAAAGTGCAGCCAACCACTCAATCCCACTGAAAAAACAGTCCACCGGACACCATAAAGATCATTGGTACTATTGCGAACGTGTCAAAAAACTCAACCATAGACTCAATGGAACAAGAAAGCTATACAAAAAGCAGCCAAGTGACCGCAACAGGATCTTACTTTGTGAGGTCAAGGAACATGTACATCGAGAGGCCAGACAAATAAAAGAACAAAAGTGGCTGGAATGGTGTTCACACCTGAATGAACACACCTCTCTCGGAGAGATGTGGCAGCAAATTCACCGGGCCAAAGGGAATAAAACACCTAAAGCTCCACACCCTAAGGATCCTCAACAGGAAGCCGAAGTACTGGCAACCAGGTTTGCAGAGAGAGCAGCCAGCAATCAACTTCCACCAGATGTATTAGCAGTACAGACCGGACTAGAGGAAGAAAGGTGGCACAGAATCCTTACAGCATGTGAAGAAGTCTCTGACACTAATGCCTCCTTCACACTGGATGAGCTCAATCGGGCTAAGAAAAACTCCAAGGATACATCCCCTGGAGCCGACAAAATAACCTATAAAATTATTAGAAACCTCGGCCCAGAGGGAGACGCTGCATACCTAAGGTTAATTAATTTAGCCTGGACTTCTCAAACTAGACCTTCTGCTTGGAATAGAGCAGACATAGTGCCGATCCCAAAACCCAAAGATCCAGCTAATCCCAGGCCCATCTCTCTCCAAAGCTGTGCAGCCAAGACCGCTGACAGAATGGCACTCAACAGACTGGAGTGGAAAATGCCTAAACTGCACCATGATATGTATGCCTATAGAAGAGGGGTTGGCACAGTGGAATGTATTACAACTCTGTTAGCCCACTTGAATGATAGACCAGGAATGCTGATATTCCTGGACCTCGAAAAAGCCTTTGAACTGGCTAGCGCCCCAGCTATTCTCTGCTGCCTCATTGACAAAGAGGTCAGAGGCAACCTGCTCTCCTGGACCAAAAACTGTCTCATAAACAGAGAAGCAAGAGTAAAACTTCATGGCACAGTCTCTGAGTACAAAAGACATGAAAATGCTACACCGCAAGGAGGTATTCTCAGCCCTCTTCTCTTCAACTGTTTAATGGAAAGTATAATGAGGTTGAAACTCCCACATCACTGCAGGCTGCTAAACTACGCGGACGACTTTGTCATCATCATAAAAGGAAGGGATGCGGCGCGCCTTGCACCCAAATGCTTAGACTGCATCAGTAAAGAGGCAAAACAGATTGGGATCAAACTCAACCCCTCAAAGTCAAAGGCCATGCCCATAAAAATAGCGAAGCCCAACATTCAACTCACAGTACAGGGTCAACCAATAGAATGGGTCGTGTTACGAACCCGGATCCAGCGTCCGAGCACGGAGCAGTGACGACCGCGCCATCTGTGGGTCAGCTCCCGAAACCCCCTCCAAACGGACGACGACACCTGGTGAGGACGACGTATACTGGCCACAAGGGCCGGTTTCCAGTCCTGTGCAGCTCACAACGCCGCCGCTGCTGACCTCTGGTGAGGTGGTGCTCAGACGACAACGCCATCTAGGGAGTGGATACGTCGGGCGTTTGTGTCTGAGCCCGTAAGTGAGGTGTTTTAGTGTGTCCCAGTTATTGATGACGTGTCTGCTTACAGAGTCGACCTGGGACTGCTGTGATGGAAGTTGAGTCAGTCTACCCAAGGCAGCCGTCTCCATACCTTGTGCTTTGCTGCAGCAGCTGTGAAGTCGTCCCCCGGAAGAACACTGTGGTGTTACCCTGCCAGTGGAGTGGCAGTAGAAGGATTACCCGGGACCGACTGCTGGAGACGATTATCCACTGGGGTATTGAGGACAGGAGAGTGATTTGTAGTATCACACGAGGCTCCTGTCCAGGGCGTTACCCTAATACCACTCGTGGGGTGGCCTGACCAGCGTTGTTGGTCCGGAACCTGCCAGCAGACCTGCTGGACTTGTGGTTGACGGCCTCCACGGCGGTGCCCCCAGTGGACCTGTGTTTTGGCTGACCTGTGGCCAGGGTAGGCTCAGCTTCTCAGAGGATTCGTTGTGAGGCCACGAAAGCACCGAGGACTTAGCACCGAGAGCCCCTGGATCCAGAGTCTTCAGGAGAAGACGATTGTGTATTTCCCCTGTACAGTGTTAATACCCCTCCCCCTGTGCACTCTTTTATATATTATTTATTTGGTGATGGTGATAATTATAGTCTTAAGTTCTTAACTTTCTTTCCCTTCCCCCTTTAAGTTTATTGCGTCACGGATCTCATTCCTTGAAAGCCACTACTGGCTTGGGGCCGGATACTACTTCCTCTAATAACATCAGAGTAAGAACCCCGTTGCGTCCCGAGAGGGCCGTAACATAATTGGCATCCCCAGCGGGATCCGTCCCCTTGTTAAGTATGTTTGACAGGGGTGGTGACGTGGCGTAATCCCTGTATATAATTCCCCCTGTGTGTGACGATTGGGACGTTATACGTCCTGTGCGGTGCTCAAGAGTGACTAAGTGCGATATTGTGCAGTGCGGTGCTCGCTGTGATTAAGCGAATAAGTGCAATATTGTGTAGTGCGGTGCTCGTCGTGATTCAGTGCAATATTGTAGAGCGAAGTGTTCGCTGTGATTCAGTGCAATATTGGGTAGTGCGGTGCCCAAAGTAATTACGTGCAATATTGGCAAGTGAGGTGCCAGGTGCGATAAAGTGCAATATTGGCGTAGAACAGTGCTCGGTGTGTTAAGTGCTAACGTGTAAGCAGTGTGTTAAGTGCTAAGTGTTCCATCTGTGACAATGGCAGAAAAAGCTACCATCGATGATCTGGGCGAGGTTCAGGCTTTTCTGAACAGAGAGGACTGTCTTGCCAGATTAAAATATCTGAGCAAACCAGAGCTTGTACTAGTGAGCGCCTACCTGGAGATCAAGATCCGTGCCAGTGATTCCCGTGTGGAGATCTTGTCCAAGGTTCACCGGCACTTGAAGGCAGAAGAGAAACGGGAAGGCGAGACTCCTAGTACAAAGGAAGGTGAGGAAATAGCTTCCACGGAAAAGGAAGATAAGGGCAGTGACATTGACAGTGATGCAGGTGAGCTTAATATTAGCTTTCTTACAGTCAAAATGCGTGCCCTAGAGATAAATCGTGAGATAGAATGGAAGAAATTAGAAATGGAACGAGAGAGACAAGATAAAGAATTAGAGATGAGACGTTTAGAATTAGAAGAAAGGAAAGCAGAAAGAGAAAGAGAAGAGAAACGAGAAAGAGAAGAACGAGAAAGAGAAGAGAAACGAGAGCGAGAAGAACGAGAAAGAGAAGAGAAACGAGAAAGAGAAAGAGAAGAACGAGAAAGAGAAGAGAAACGAGAGAGAGAAGAACGAGAAAGAGAAAGAGAAGAACGAGACAGGCAAGAACGACGAGACAGGCAAGAACGACGAGACAGAGAAGAAAGAGAGACAACATGAACTAGAAGTTTTGCGATTAGGCGGTGGTCGGAGGCAAACAACGGACACCAGTAGATTCGATCCGGTAAGAAACATCAAAATGGTCCCCAAATTCCATGAGAAGGAAGTGTTAAAGTTTTTTGCAGCCTTCGAGAAAGTCGCTGCCTCTTTGGAGTGGCCAAGGGAGAATTGGGCCATCATGATACAGTCAGTCTTGACTGGGAAGGCCCAAATCGCCTACTCTACGTTATCCCTTGACGACTCCGGCGATTATGACAAGGTGAAGAAGGTTGTGCTCATGGCGCTCATTGGTACCTGAGGCATACAGGCAGAAGTTCCGAAACCTGAAAAAGACCTCTGAGCACACGTTCACCGAGTTCACCGAGTGGTGTGCCTCTCGGAAGGTGGAGACCAAAGAAGACCTCGAGCAGCTTATACTGCTAGAGGACTTCAAGGATTGTTTGTCTGGAGACCTGAAGACGTAATTAGAGGAACAGCAGGTAGAGACCTTGAGTGCGGCAGCCACCATGGCTGAGGAATACATCCTGACTCATAGGCCGTCTGCTAAGTACGTTCCAAGGCATTACCAACGCCGGTTTGACAAACCTCAGGACGAAGAAGAGACTCCCGTCCCACGAAGCGCTAAGAAGACGCCCCCAAGTAGCCCTCGAAGGACTAGTCCTAGCAGTCCGAAACACCGTAATCCAAGGAGGAATGTGGTGTGCTGGACTTGTGGGCAGAAAGGGCATGTAGCTGCTATGTGCCGAGGCAGAAGAGGTGGCAGCGCACGTAGGGAGGTGATGATGATGAGCTGTGTTACATCACCAGCAGGAAACCAGTCTACGACTACGCAGGAAGAACCCAGATTGTTTTCCCCTCACACTTCAGGCGGGTATGTATCGAGTGATCATACTGGTAGATCAGTTGTAGTGCTCAGAGATAGTGGAGCAGCCCAGTCCCTGATCGTGAAAAACTCGTTACCCGAGGGAGTGAGTGTGGTTGGGAGACCAAAGGTTATCCTGGTTGGGTTTCCTAGAACACAGTATATCGCCCCCTTAGTGCCGGTACATCTCGACTCGCCTTACTTCAGCGGCACATGTGCGTTGGCAGTAGTCGATACCCTCCCTGTGGCTGGGATTGACGTGGTACTAGCCAACGACTTGGTGACAGGTTGGAGCAACAATCTTCCCAAGGTCGTGGACGAGTCGGCCGGAACAGCAAGGTCAGAGGTAACGACAGGCAGTGGTAATGTCCAGGTAAAGACAGACCCGGATTTGAGTATGTTTAATCCTTCCTCTCACCTACAGTTTGACAACAGAGTCTACAATATTCTAGCAGTGTCTCCTAATTTTTCTCTCGACAAGGAACATGAGGTTACGAGGGCAGAAGTACCTGAGCAAGAAGAGAGGCCTTGTATGCAGGTACCCACGGATACCAGCGAGTCTGGAGCGAAGGCGGATGTGTACTTGCGGTATGGCAAGGTACAGTGTTCATTGAACCGGCCAGAGATTCCCCAGACGTCAGAGGTATGTGAGGTGTGTTCGAAAGGTCTAGTGCCCTCTTTGGTCCAAACCAGGCTAGTGGATATAGCCGGTTATGGACGTGACAGACTCAAAAAGCTTACCCATCAATTGGCCCCATGTTTCTTAGCGATATTTTGTTTTGTTCTCGTATGTGTTCTCAGTGTTCTCAGTAAGGACCGGTGGACGACCCGACAGATGATGGCTCCCATGAAAATCGCGAAGGGATCCCAGGGATTAGAGACATGCACTGCGAGTGTTGCAGTCGACAAAGGAGCCTGGAAGGTGATGGTTGATACAGGAGGTACGAGAAATGATAATATGAGTGACTGTTTCCGACAGGTTGACACCCCCCGCGTGATAGCTGAGCCTCAATACAGCGTTATACGGAACGTTGGTCGACCTGATGGTGGCAGAGCGAATGCCATCTTCGGTGTGCAAGCAGCCCTGTTGAAACTAGGTGTAAGCCTAGTAGAGGCGTATGCAGTAAGTATTGACTTACCCACTGTCGCTATCACTCTGAATTATCAGACCCCTGTGTTACGGCCCTCTCGGGACGCAACGGGGTCCTTACTCTGATGTTGTTAGAGGAAGATATAATGTATCCGTTCCCAAGCCAGTAGTGGCTATCAAGGAATGAGATCCGTGACGCAAGTAACTTAAAGGGAGTAGGGAAAGAAAGTTAAGAACTTAATGTAATATAATGTCCGTCACCAATAAATAATATATAAAACGGTTACACAAGGGGGGGGGTATTAACACTATACAAGGGGATTAATCCATAATCGTTGTCTTCTGCTGAAGACGCTGGTGCCACAACTCTCGGTGCCGAGTCCTTGGTGCTTTCTTCGTGGCCTCACGACGTGTCCTCTGAGAATGCCGAGCCTACCCGGGCCACAGGTCAGCCAAAACACAGGTCCACTGGGGGCACCGCCGTGGAGGCCGTCAACCACACGTCCAGCTGGTCTGCTGGCAGGTTCTGAGCCAACAAGGCTGGTACGGCCACTCCACGAACGATAAAAGGGGAACGCCCTAGACAGGAGCCTTGTGTGACAACACAAGTCACTCTCCTGTTTTCAGTACCCCAGTGGATGATCGTCTCCAACAGTCGGTCCCGGGTAAATCCATTCACTGCCACTCCACTGGCAGGCTAACACACCACAGTGTTCTTCCGGGGGGACGACGGCACAACAGCTGCAGCAAGGTTCAAGGTATGGAGACTGGCTGCCTCGGGTAGACTGATTCCACTTCCATCACAGCAGTCCCAGGTCGGCTCTGTAAGCAGACACGTCATCAATAACCGGGACACTAATACACCTCACTTACGGGCTCGGGCACAAACACCTGACGTATCCAGTCCATAGATGGCGCTGTTGTCAGAGCACCACCTCACCGGGGGTCAGGAGCGGCTGTGTTGTGAGCTGCACAGGACTGGAAACTGGCCCTTGTGGCTGGTACACCTTGTCCTCACCAGGTGTCGTCGTCCGTTTGGCGGGGGTTTCGGGAGCTGGCCAACAGATGGCGTGGTCGTTACTGCTCCGTGCTCGGACGCTGGATCCGGGTTCGTAACACCTCCCCACCAAAAGGAATTTGGTTTGGGGTTCTATAAAAAGAGACACAAACCAAATTAGTACGGCGACACATCTCCAAATGGACTTACTTATACTATGAACTGGAGTGATGAGGCTGTCTTGTCCACAGAACTTTTCTACTGAGAAACCCTGGCACAAAGGGAGCTTGAAAATGGCAGGCGAGGACCTGCCTGATGTAATCTTCCACACCTCCTCTGCGATGGCAAACAGGGGCATCATCTCACATCTCTCAAGGAAGGATCGGTGTAGACACGATCTGGGGCGACTCGACACTTCCCTGCGTCGTGGCACCGATGATGGCTGATCCCAGACGGTATTTCTAGTACCGGTCCGGTGGTCCTTCAGGGAGACGGGCACCTGGAATACAGGGGTCTGATAATTCAGAGTGATAGCGACAATGGGCAAGTCAGTACTTACTACACACTCCTCTACTAGGCCCACACCTAGTTTCCACAGGGCTGCTTGCACGTCGCAGATGGCATTCGCTCTGCCACCGTCAGGTCGACCAACGTTCCGTATAACGCTGCATTGAGGCTCAGCTATCACGCGGGGGGTGTCAACCTGTCGGAAACAGTCACTCATATTATCATTTTTCGTACCTCCTGTATCTACCATTACCTTCCAGGTCCCTTCTTCAACTGCAACACTTGCAGTACAAATCTCCAATCCCTGGGACCTCTTCGCGATGTTCAAGGGAGCCATCATCCTTCGGGTCGTCCACTGATCCTCACTGAGAACACTGGGAACACATACGAGCATCAAACAAAATATCGCTAAGAAGCATGGGGCCAATTGAGGGATAAGCTTCCCGAGCCAGTCATGTCCATAGCCGGCAACATCCACAAGCCTGGCTTAGACCGAAGAGGGCACTAGACCCTTTGAACACACCTCACATACCTCTGACGTCTGGGGAATCTCTGGCTGGTTCACTACACGCTGTAACTTGCCATACCGCAAGCACACATCCGCCTTCGCTCCAGACTCTTTGGTATCCGTGGGTGCCCGCACACAAGGCCTCTCTTCTTGCTCAGGTACCTCTGCCTTCTTAACCTCATGTTCCTTGTCGAGAGAAGAATTAGAAGTCTCTGCTAGAATATCGTCGATCTGCGGGTGAGAGGAAGGATTAATCACACTCCAATCCGGGTTTGTCTTTACCTGGACATTACCATTGCCTGTTGTCACCTCCGACCTTGCTGTTCTGGTAGACTCGTCCACAACCTTGGGAAGATTGATGCTCCAATCTGTCACCAAGTCGTTGGCTAGTACCACGTCAATCCCAGCCACAGGGAGGGTATCGACTACTGCCAACGCACATGTGCCGCTGAAATTAGGCGAGTCGAGATGTACTGGCACTAAGGGGGCGATGTACTGCGTCCTAGGAAACCCAACCAGGACAACCTTTGGTCTCCCAACCACACTTACTCCCTCGGGTAACGAGCTCTTCACGATCAGGGACTGGGCTGCTCCACTATCTCTGAGCACTACAACTGATCTACCAGTATGATCACTCGTTACATACCCGCTTGAAGTGTGAGGGGCAAACAAACTTGGTCCTTCCTGCGTCGTCGTAGACTGGTTTCCTGCTGGTGGTGTAACACAGCTCATCATCATCACCTCCCTACGTGCGCTGCCACCTCTTCTGCCTCGGCACCTAGCAGCTATATGCCCTTTCTGCCCACAAGTCCAGCACACCATATTCCTCCTCGGGCTCCGGTGTTTCGGACTGCTAGGACTTGTTCTTCGGGGGCTACTTGGGGGCGTCTTATTAGCACTTTGTGGGACGGGTCTTTCTTCTTCATCATGAGGTCTGTCGAACCGGCGCTGGTAATTCCTTGGGACGTACTTGGCAGACGGCCTATGAGTCAGGATGTACTCTTCAGCCATGGTGGCTGCTGCACTCAAGGTCTCTACCTGCTGTTCCTCTAAGTACGTCTTCAGGTCTACAGACAAACAATCCTTGAAGTCCTCGAGCAGAATCAGCTGCTCGAGGTCTTCCTTGGTCTCCACCTTCCGAGAGGCACACCATTCTTGAAAAAGTCGCTCCTTGATGGTGGCGAATTCGGTGAAAGTGTGCTCTGAGGTCTTCTTCACGTTTCTGAACTTTTGCCTATATGCTTCAGGTACCAATTGGTACGCCATGAGCACCACTTTCTTCACCATATCGTAATCGCCGGAGTCGTCAAGGGATAACGTAGAGTAGGCGATTTGGGCCTTCCCAGTCAAGACTGACTGTATCATGATGGCCCAATTCTCCATTGGCCACTCCAAAGAGGCAGCGACTTTCTCGAAGGCTGCGAAGAACTTCGAAACTTCTCTCTCGTTGAATTTGGGGACCATTTTGATATTCCTTACCGGATCGAAACCGCTTACTCCAGTTTGTCTCTGTCCAGCGCCTAATCGTAATACTTCTAGTTCATGTTGTCTCTCTCTTTCTTTTTCTTCTCTTTCTCGTTCTTCTCTCTCTCTTTTCTCTCCTCTTTCTCGTTCTTCTCTTTCTCTTTCTCGTTCTTCTCTCTCTCTTTCTCGTTCTAATTCTAAACGCCTCATCGCCAATTCTTTATCTTGTCTTTCTCTTTCCATTTCTAATTTCTTCCATTCTATTTCGCGATTGATCTCTAGGGCGCGCATTTTGACTGTTAGGAAGCTGATATTAAGCTCACCTGCATCACTGTCAACGTCACTGCCCTTATCTTCCTATTCCGTGGAAGCTATTTCCTCACCTTCCTTTGTACTAGGAGTCTCGCCTTCCTGTTTCTCTTCTGCCTTCAGGTGCCGGTGAACCTTGGACAAGATCTCCACATGGGAATCACTGGCACGGATCTTGATCTCCAGGTAGGCGCTCACTAGTACAAGTTCCGGTTTGCTCAGATACTTTAATCTGGCAAGACAGTCCACTCTGTTCAGAAAAGCCTGAACATCGTCCAGATCATCGATGGTAGCTTTGTCTGCCATTGTCACAGATGGAACACTTAGCACTTAACACACTGCTTACACGTTAGCACTTAACACACCGAGCACTGTTCTACGCCAATATTGCACTTTATCGCACCAAACACTGCACTTGCCAATATTGCACGTAATCACTTCGGGCACCGCACTACCCAATATTGCACTGAATCCAAGCGAACACTTCGCTCTACAATATTGCACTGAATCACTGAGCACCGCACTAGTCAATATTGCACTTAATCGCTTTGAGCACCGCACAGGACGTATAACGTCACAATCGTCACACAGGGGGAATTATATACAGGGATTACGCCACTTCACCACCCCTGTCAAACATACTTAACAAGGGGACGGATCCCGCTGGGGATGCCAATTATGTTACGGCCCTCTCGGGACGCAACGGGGTCCTTACTCTGATGTTGTTAGAGGAAGATATAATGTATCCGTTCCCAAGCCAGTAGTGGCTATCAAGGAATGAGATCCGTGATGCAAGTAACTTAAAGGGAGTAGGGAAAGAAAGTTAAGAACTTAATATAATATAATGTCCGTCACCAATAAATAATATATAAAACGGTTACACAAGGGGGGGGGGGGTATTAACACTATACAAGGGGATTAATCCATAATCGTTGTCTTCTGCTGAAGACGCTGGTGCCACAACTCTCGGTGCCGAGTCCTTGGTGCTTTCTTCGTGGCCTCACGACGTGTCCTCTGAGAATGCCGAGCCTACCCGGGCCACAGGTCAGCCAAAACACAGGTCCACTGGGGGCACCGCCGTGGAGGCCGTCAACCACACGTCCAGCTGGTCTGCTGGCAGGTTCTGAGCCAACAAGGCTGGTACGGCCACTCCACGAACGATAAAAGGGGAACGCCCTAGACAGGAGCCTTGTGTGACAACACAAGTCACTCTCCTGTTTTCAGTACCCCAGTGGATGATCGTCTCCAACAGTCGGTCCCGGGTAAATCCTTTCACTGCCACTCCACTGGCAGGCTAACACACCACAGTGTTCTTCCGGGGGGACGACGGCACAACAGCTGCAGCAAGGTTCAAGGTATGGAGACTGGCTGCCTCGGGTAGACTGATTCCACTTCCATCACAGCAGTCCCAGGTCGGCTCTGTAAGCAGACACGTCATCAATAACCGGGACACTAATACACCTCACTTACGGGCTCGGGCACAAACACCTGACGTATCCAGTCCATAGATGGCGCTGTCGTCGGAGCACCACCTCACCGGGGGTCAGGAGCGGCTGTGTTGTGAGCTGCACAGGACTGGAAACTGGCCCTTGTGGCTGGTACACCTTGTCCTCACCAGGTGTCGTCGTCCGTTTGGCGGGGGTTTCGGGAGCTGGCCAACAGATGGCGTGGTCGTTACTGCTCCGTGCTCGGACGCTGGATCCGGGTTCGTAACACCTCCTCACCAAAAGGAATTTGGTTTGGGGTTCTATAAAAAGAGACACAAACCAAATTAGTACGGCGACACATCTCCAAATGGACTTACTTATACTATGAACTGGAGTGATGAGGCTGTCTTGTCCACAGAACTTTTCTACTGAGAAACCCTGGCACAAAGGGAGCTTGAAAATGGCAGGCGAGGACCTGCCTGACGTAATCTTCCACACCTCCTCTGCGATGGCAAACAGGGGCATCATCTCACATCTCTCAAGGAAGGATCGGTGTAGACACGATCTGGGGCGACTCGACACTTCCCTGCGTCGTGGCACCGATGATGGCTGATCCCAGACGGTATTTCTAGTACCGGTCCGGTGGTCCTTCAGGGAGACGGGCACCTGGAATACAGGGGTCTGATAATTCAGAGTGATAGCGACAATGGGCAAGTCAGTACTTACTACACACTCCTCTACTAGGCCCACACCTACTTTCCACAGGGCTGCTTGCACGTCGCAGATGGCATTCGCTCTGCCACCGTCAGGTCGACCAACGTTCCGTATAACGCTGCATTGAGGCTCAGCTATCACGCGGGGGGTGTCAACCTGTCGGAAACAGTCACTCATATTATCATTTTTCGTACCTCCTGTATCTACCATTACCTTCCAGGTCCCTTCTTCAACTGCAACACTTGCAGTACAAATCTCCAATCCCTGGGACCTCTTCGCGATGTTCAAGGGAGCCATCATCCTTCGGGTCGTCCACTGATCCTCACTGAGAACACTGGGAACACATACGAGCATCAAACAAAATATCGCTAAGAAGCATGGGGCCAATTGAGGGATAAGCTTCCCGAGCCAGTCATGTCCATAGCCGGCAACATCCACAAGCCTGGCTTAGACCGAAGAGGGCACTAGACCCTTTGAACACACCTCACATACCTCTGACGTCTGGGGAATCTCTGGCTGGTTCACTACACGCTGTAACTTGCCATACCGCAAGCACACATCCGCCTTCGCTCCAGACTCTTTGGTATCCGTGGGTGCCCGCACACAAGGCCTCTCTTCTTGCTCAGGTACCTCTGCCTTCTTAACCTCATGTTCCTTGTCGAGAGAAGAATTAGAAGTCTCTGCTAGAATATCGTCGATCTGCGGGTGAGAGGAAGGATTAATCACACTCCAATCCGGGTTTGTCTTTACCTGGACATTACCATTGCCTGTTGTCACCTCCGACCTTGCTGTTCTGGTAGACTCGTCCACAACCTTGGGAAGATTGATGCTCCAATCTGTCACCAAGTCGTTGGCTAGTACCACGTCAATCCCAGCCACAGGGAGGGTATCGACTACTGCCAACGCACATGTGCCGCTGAAATTAGGCGAGTCGAGATGTACTGGCACTAAGGGGGCGATGTACTGCGTCCTAGGAAACCCAACCAGGACAACCTTTGGTCTCCCAACCACACTTACTCCCTCGGGTAACGAGCTCTTCACGATCAGGGACTGGGCTGCTCCACTATCTCTGAGCACTACAACTGATCTACCAGTATGATCACTCGTTACATACCCGCTTGAAGTGTGAGGGGCAAACAAACTTGGTCCTTCCTGCGTAGTCGTAGACTGGTTTCCTGCTGGTGGTGTAACACAGCTCATCATCATCACCTCCCTACGTGCGCTGCCACCTCTTCTGCCTCGGCACCTAGCAGCTATATGCCCTTTCTGCCCACAAGTCCAGCACACCATATTCCTCCTCGGGCTCCGGTGTTTCGGACTGCTAGGACTTGTTCTTCGGGGGCTACTTGGGGGCGTCTTATTAGCACTTTGTGGGACGGGTCTTTCTTCTTCATCATGAGGTCTGTCGAACCGGCGCTGGTAATTCCTTGGGACGTACTTGGCAAACGGCCTATGAGTCAGGATGTACTCTTCAGCCATGGTGGCTGCTGCACTCAAGGTCTCTACCTGCTGTTCCTCTAAGTACGTCTTCAGGTCTACAGACAAACAATCCTTGAAGTCCTCGAGCAGAATCAGCTGCTCGAGGTCTTCCTTGGTCTCCACCTTCCGAGAGGCACACCATTCTTGAAAAAGTCGCTCCTTGATGGTGGCGAATTCGGTGAAAGTGTGCTCTGAGGTCTTCTTCAGGTTTCTGAACTTTTGCCTATATGCCTCAGGTACCAATTGGTACGCCATGAGCACCACTTTCTTCACCATATCGTAATCGCCGGAGTCGTCAAGGGATAACGTAGAGTAGGCGATTTGGGCCTTCCCAGTCAAGACTGACTGTATCATGATGGCCCAATTCTCCATTGGCCACTCCAAAGAGGCAGCGACTTTCTCGAAGGCTGCAAAGAACTTCGAAACTTCTCTCTCGTTGAATTTGGGGACCATTTTGATATTCCTTACCGGATCGAAACCGCTTACTCCAGTTTGTCTCTGTCCAGCGCCTAATCGTAATACTTCTAGTTCATGTTGTCTCTCTCTTTCTTTTTCTTCTCTTTCTCGTTCTTCTCTCTCTCTTTTATCTTCTCTTTCTCGTTCTTCTCTTTCTCTTTCTCGTTCTTCTCTCTCTCTTTCTCGTTCTAATTCTAAACGCCTCATCGCCAATTCTTTATCTTGTCTTTCTCTTTCCATTTCTAATTTCTTCCATTCTATTTCGCGATTGATCTCTAGGGCGCGCATTTTGACTGTTAGGAAGCTGATATTAAGCTCACCTGCATCACTGTCAACGTCACTGCCCTTATCTTCCTTTTCCGTGGAAGCTATTTCCTCACCTTCCTTTGTACTAGGAGTCTCGCCTTCCTGTTTCTCTTCTGCCTTCAGGTGCCGGTGAACCTTGGACAAGATCTCCACACGGGAATCACTGGCACGGATCTTGATCTCCAGGTAGGCGCTCACTAGTACAAGTTCCGGTTTGCTCAGATACTTTAATCTGGCAAGACAGTCCACTCTGTTCAGAAAAGCCTGAACATCGTCCAGATCATCGATGGTAGCTTTGTCTGCCATTGTCACAGATGGAACACTTAGCACTTAACACACTGCTTACACGTTAGCACTTAACACACCGACCACTGTTCTACGCCAATATTGCACTTTATCGCACCAAACACTGCACTTGCCAATATTGCACGTAATCACTTCGGGCACCGCACTACCCAATATTGCACTGAATCCAAGCGAACACTTCGCTCTACAATATTGCACTGAATCACTGAGCACCGCACTAGTCAATATTGCACTTAATCGCTTTGAGCACCGCACAGGACGTATAACGTCACAATCGTCACACAGGGGGAATTATATACACGGATTACGCCACTTCACCACCCCTGTCAAACATACTTAACAAGGGGACGGATCCCGCTGGGGATGCCAATTATGTTACGGCCCTCTCGGGACGCAACGGGGTCCTTACTCTGATGTTGTTAGAGGAAGATATAATGTATCCGTTCCCAAGCCAGTAGTGGCTATCAAGGAATGAGATCCGTGACGCAAGTAACTTAAAGGGAGTAGGGAAAGAAAGTTAAGAACTTAATATAATATAATGTCCGTCACCAATAAATAATATATAAAACGGTTACACAAGGGGGGGGGGGTATTAACACTATACAAGGGGATTAATCCATAATCGTTGTCTTCTGCTGAAGACGCTGGTGCCACAACTCTCGGTGCCGAGTCCTTGGTGCTTTCTTCGTGGCCTCACGACGTGTCCTCTGAGAATGCCGAGCCTACCCGGGCCACAGGTCAGCCAAAACACAGGTCCACTGGGGGCACCGCCGTGGAGGCCGTCAACCACACGTCCAGCTGATCTGCTGGCAGGTTCTGAGCCAACAAGGCTGGTACGGCCACTCCACGAACGATAAAAGGGGAACGCCCTAGACAGGAGCCTTGTGTGACAACACAAGTCACTCTCCTGTTTTCAGTACCCCAGTGGATGATCGTCTCCAACAGTCGGTCCCGGGTAAATCCTTTCACTGCCACTCCACTGGCAGGCTAACACACCACAGTGTTCTTCCGGGGGGACGACGGCACAACAGCTGCAGTAAGGTTCAAGGTATGGAGACTGGCTGCCTCGGGTAGACTGATTCCACTTCCATCACAGCAGTCCCAGGTCGGCTCTGTAAGCAGACACGTCATCAATAACCGGGACACTAATACACCTCACTTACGGGCTCGGGCACAAACACCTGACGTATCCAGTCCATAGATGGCGCTGTCGTCGGAGCACCACCTCACCGGGGGTCAGGAGCGGCTGTGTTGTGAGCTGCACAGGACTGGAAACTGGCCCTTGTGGCTGGTACACCTTGTCCTCACCAGGTGTCGTCGTCCGTTTGGCGGGGGTTTCGGGAGCTGGCCAACAGATTGCGTGGTCGTTACTGCTCCGTGCTCGGACGCTGGATCCGGGTTCGTAACACCCTGTATTCCAGGTTCCCGTCTCCCTGAAGGACAACCGGAACGGTACCAGAAATGCCGTTTGTAACCAGCCATCATCGGTGCCACGACACAGGGAAGTGTCGAGTCGCCCCAGATCGTGTCTATACCGACCCTTACACGAGAGATGTGAAATTATGCTCCTGCTTGACATCGCAGTGGAGATGTGGACGATTACATCAGGCAGGGCATTGCCTTCTATCTTCAAGTTCCCTTTGTGCGAGAGTTGTCCAGTTGAACAATTCTGTGGACAAGACAGCCTCATCACTCCAGCTTACAGTGTACGTGAGTCCATTTGGAGTTGTGTCCCCGTTCTAATTTGGTTTGTCTTCTCTTTTATAGAAACCCAAACCAAATTCTTTTTCGTGGGGAGGTGTTACGAACCCGGATCCAGTGTCCGAGCACGGAGCAGTGACGACCGCGCCATCTGTGGGTCAGCTCCCGAAACCCCCTACAAACGGACGACGACACCTGGTGTGGACGACGTATACTGGCCACAAGGGCCGGTTTCCAGTCCTGTGCAGCTCACAACACCGCCGCTGCTGACCTCTGGTGAGGTGGTGCTCAGACGACAACGCCATCTAGGGAGTGGATACGTCGGGCGTTTGTGTCTGAGCCCGTAAGTGAGGTGTTTTAGTGTGTCCCAGTTATTGATGACGTGTCTGCTTACAGAGTCGACCTGGGACTGCTGTGATGGAAGTTGAGTCAGTCTACCCAAGGCAGCCGTCTCCATACCTTGTGCTATGCTGCAGCAGCTGTGAAGTCGTCCCCCGGAAGAACACTGTGGTGTTACCCTGCCAGTGGAGTGGCAGTAGAAGGATTACCCGGGACCGACTGCTGGAGACGATTATCCACTGGGGTACTGAGGACAGGAGAGTGATTTGTAGTATCACACGAGGCTCCTGTCCAGGGCGTTACCCTAATACCGCTCGTGGGGTGGCCTGACCAGCGTTGTTGGTCCGGAACCTGCCAGCAGACCTGCTGGACTTGTGGTTGACGGCCTCCACGGCGGTGCCCCCAGTGGACCTGTGTTTTGGCTGACCTGTGGCCAGGGTAGGCTCAGCTTCTCAGAGGATTCGTTGTGAGGCCACGAAAGCACCGAGGACTTAGCACCGAGAGACCCTGGATCCAGAGTCTTCAGGAGAAGACGATTGTGTATTTCCCCTGTACAGTGTTAATACCCCTCCCCCTGTGCACTCTTTTATATATTATTTATTTGGTGATGGTGATAATTATAGTCTTAAGTTCTTAACTTTCTTTCCCTTCCCCCTTTAAGTTTATTGCGTCACGGATCTCATTCCTTGAAAGCCACTACTGGCTTGGGGCCGGATACTACTTCCTCTAATAACATCAGAGTAAGAACCCCGTTGCGTCCCGAGAGGGCCGTAACAGGTCGACACCTATCAGTATCTAGGAATCATCCTGGACACACACATGAATTTTAATGCTGAGGTCACTAACTTGAGAGAGCGAACTGCGGTCCGGACGGCAATCCTCAGGTCGCTAACCTCCCTTTCTGGAGGAGCCAATCTGCAAGTCCTTCGCACATACTATGTACAGGCAGTCAGATCAGTGATCGATTATGCCGCACCTGCACTCACAAATCTATCACACCAACAGTGGAAAAAACTTGAAGTTGCCCAAAACAATGCAATGAGAGCTGCACTGGGAGCCCCCATGTGGACCAGGCTTGAAACTCTTAGACTGGAGACGGGTTTGCCCTCTCTACAAGAAAGAATATCACAAAGGACAGCTACAATTATCAGTAAGATAATTATTTCTTCTGATCCAATCCCAGTACGGCAGGCCTTGGTAGTTGGACTAGGCCAAAACAATGGAAACTCTTGGGTTGCAAGAGCAGGAAAAGTCCTAAACAGACTACATTTAAAAAGCATGATTCTTGATAGAGAGGGTGATCATCCACACCCAAATTACACTCCTTCCGCGCCGTGGGAAGAGCCTACTTTCAAAATAGTAATAGAAAGTCTCCCAATGAAAAAGGCTGCCTATGATCCGACAATCCTAAGGCGCATAATAGAAGAGCAAATGTATAGCATAGCAGTAGCAGGAGCCACCCACATCTTCACAGACGGATCGGTGGACACAGAAAATGAGAGTGCTGGCGCTGCTCTTTGCACGACCAGCGTACAGGCATATTGGAGACTGGGAGGACTAGTATCATCAACCCAAACTGAGCTGTTTGCCATACAACAGGCATTCGCATATGTGATTGCACAAAACACTCAAAATGCAATCATACACACAGACTCAAAAGCTGCACTTCAAATACTAGGACAAAAACAGTGGAAAGATAATGTGGAAATAATTACCACCATTTTGTATCTTGGAGCAGTCGCTAAAGGCAAAGGACTCAACATAACTTTAAACTGGATCCCATCCCATATTGGAATCCCATTAAATGAAAAAGCTGATGAATTGCTAAATTGGCAACTCGTCATCCAGTGATACATAAAACAATTCCACCCAGCCTAGAGAACATAAAAAAACATCATCACCAAAAAACTCTCACATCTCAACAAAACCTACCTGCACCAGAGAATAGCTGAAGGTTCGCCATCTGCAACATGGTATCTTCAGGCTACCAAATTAGAAAGGTTAAATATCCCAAAAGGAATCCACAGGGAAATAGCAGTTAGGTTATATAGACTACGTCTAGGTTACAGATGCAACTGGGAGATTGGTGAACCCCGACAGAGAGAGTGCATCTTCTGTCAAACTGTCACAGAAAAGCCATTACTTCACTATCTACTGGAATGTGAAGCAACCAATGACCTTAGAAGAGCTTTAAGAGTTCCTGAATCATGCAGTGGCCACCCTGAAGCCATCAACACAGCCACTCTCCTGGTCAACAAAGGTGTCCAGCAGCTGGACACCCTCATAAAGACTGTGAAGCAGTATCCTCCCCCGCGATAACAGCTTGATGGTTAAAAGCAACCTCAGAATACTGAGAAAAAAAAAATTGTACCACTTACGGGCTATTCATGCCCGTGCCACCTCTTGGGTGGCTTAATCTTTATCAATCAATCAAACATTAAACTAGTCTACTTTCAAGTGTGATCTAGAGCGGAAACTTACGAGATACTGTACCGACGCTCAGCGCTGCGTCACACACGGCCACGCGAGTCTTGCTTATAGCTGGGAGAAGACCTTGGTGCAAACAGGAACGCGAGATGGCTGACGAGGAGTTCGATGGTGATGATGTTGGTGATGACTTTGAGGAGGCAGAAGATGATGAAAATCTGGATGACCTGCAAGGAGAGGAGGATGATGATAACCACATAGAGTTGGTACCTGCAGGGGAAGGTCAGCCAGTGCCTATGCTCAAGAGAATCACGACACCTTATATGACAAAATATGAAAGAGCTAGAGTATTGGGCACGAGAGCACTGCAGATTGCAATGTGTGCGCCTGTCATGGTGGAAATTGATGCAGAATCGGATCCGCTCAAAATTGCTGCCAAAGAATTGAGAGAACGGAAAATTCCCATCATCATTCGCAGATATTTGCCAGACGGATCTTTTGAAGATTGGGGCATAGATGAACTTATCATCAGTGACTTCTAAGTACATGTTAGATTGATGGTTAAGCTTTAAGGATGTCTGATCATTCATGATGAATTGTTAGTTCTTTTCTCATATTTGTTGTATTAAGAGGAGTAGTGATGTACAATTTTTACAATGCTCCACATTGCGACAGCGACCCAAGGACGCAACAATTATGCATATTCTTCTCTCCTGCTACACCGAGCTTGTCCACACACTGTACCTACATCTTTTGGTACCAGACTACAATTTCCACAGTCAACACATGTAGTACTCGGCGTGTACAGTCCTAATCAACCCAAGACGCTACAGCTTCGACACAGAGCAGACAGCAGACTACGACCACATCGAGCCGCCACGCTCTCGCTCCCCGAGTTCGGACACTCACAATTCTCAATCGAGCCGCCACGCTCTCCCACATAGAGCTCCACGACTCCAGCCTCACTCAGCTCTCTGCTCTGCTCCAGGCTTCGTCTCAACGTCTGCGACACTGCTAAATCCAGAGACACATCCGCCGACTACGGTTGAAAAGTTCACTTTTCGACCACAGTTACCAGCAGCACCGCCTCCTACGACTCCAGTTAGATGACATCAGCGAAGAGGAGGAAGTTAACTTTGATGGTTATGTAACGCGAGCAGGGCGTACAATTCACCGACCAGCTAAGTTCCTTGATCAAGTATTTTTCCTTTCATCCCCTGGGAGGTAAAGGGAGGCTCAGTGCGCTCAACTCACACCAAAGTATCACCTGTGTACTTCTATATATTCGACCAAATATATATATAGTATCTTAGTGTCTGTGTTTATTTGTCACCATACTTTACGTAACACATGAATCGTTAAATATAAAATAGAATCGTTACACATGAAAGGCGCCTTCTAACCACTCCTCAAACCCTGTAGAAAAAACAAAAAACGTTTTCCACTGGTAGGTAAGTGTAGGAAGGCTGGTTCTGCTGCATACCAAGTTCCTTGCCTGTGCAGACTGGGTCTCGCGTCTTAGACTTGCTTGGACCAGATGGTCTTTGAGGTATTTATTTCTCTTCCATGCGATCATAAGAGAATCTCTTGAGAAGTTAGGCCAGTTTAGTTTAGTTTAAGAACAAAGGCAACTGCAGAAGGCCTATTGGCCCATACGAGGCAGCTCCTATCTATAACCCCCCCAATCCCACTCATATACTTGTCCAACCCGCGCTTGAAACAATCGAGGGACCCCACCTCCAGCACGTTATGCGGCAATTGGTTCCAGAAATCAACAACCCTGTTACTGAACCAGTATTTACCCAAGTCTTTCCTAAATCTTATCCAATTTATACCCATTGTTTCGTGTTCTGTCTTAAGAACATAGGTAACTGCAGAAGGCCTATTGGCCCATACGAGGCAGCTCCTATCTATAACCACCCAATCCCACTCATATACTTGTCCAACCCGCGCTTGAAACAATCGAGGGACCCCACATCCACCACGTTACGCGGCAATTGGTTCCACAAATCAACAAGTGTCCTGTTACTAAACCAGTATTTACCCAAGTCTGTCCTAAATCTAAACTTATCCAATTTATACCCATTGTTTCGTGTTCTGTCTTGTGTTGATATTTTTAATACCCTATTAATATCCCACCTTGTTATGTCCATTCATCCACTTGTAAACCTTTATCATGTCACCCCTAACTCTTCGCCTTTCCAGTGAATGCAACTTAAGCTTTGTTAATCTTTCTTCATATGAAAGATTTCTAATTTGGGGAATTAACTTCATCCTACGTTGGACACGTTCAAGTGAATTTATATCCATTCTATTATACAGCGACCAAAACTGAACTGCATAATCTAAATGGGGCCTAACCAGAGCAAGATATAGCTTAAGAACCACACCAGGTGTCTTAATTAGTAAAAGATTTGGTTGGAGCTCTGAGAGCAGAGATGGATTCCCTGCGGGAGGAGGTACGACGGCTACGACTTCCGGAGGAAACGAAGGAGGAGGCCAGTGTTGACGGAACCTCATTAAGAAGGACTGACGAGACCAGTATTAAGAAGTCCTCGTCTTGGCAAGTTGTGAAAGACAGGGGTCTTAAGAAGACCTTGGCAAAACCGACACCTAAGGACATTCAACGCATTTGACGTATTGCTGTGTTGAACCTGTTATTCAACGAGGTGGCAAAGACAAAGTAACGAGGAGTATTGAAGCGCAGGTCCCTCAAACTGCTCGAAAGGAAAAGGGAGAATCGAAGCGAATTTTGGTTGTGGGAGATTCCCAGATGAGGTATTTATACAGAACGTTTTGTGCCAGAGATAGGGGGAACAGATTAAGGGTTTGCTATCCGGGAGCTGGAATTGGTGATATTGTTGGAAACATGAATGATATTATGACAGGAAATGGAAACAAACCCATTATTTGCATTAGTGCAGGGGGTAATGATGTTGGACGAGTTAGGAGTGAGGAACTAATACAGAGATTCAGGACAGCCATTGAATTAGTTAGGAGCAAGGGAGGAATCCCGATCATATGTGGCATTCTTCCAAGAAAGGGAGTAGGAAATGAATGGATATCGAGGGCACTTGGTGTCAATTGCCGGCTGGAAAGATATTACAAATCAAATGCAATATCTTTCATAGGCAACTGGGAACACTTCTATGGAAGAAATGAATTGTATGCTCGTGATGGGGTGCATCTATCGAGAGCTGGGGTTGTTGCTGTTGTGAACTCCTTGGAAGAAGTGGTTAGAGGTGTTTGTTTGGGTTTAAACTGTTAGTAGATAGAGGTATTGGAATTGATTTGGAGGAAGGAGGTAATAAAAGTATGTATGTGTGGGAGAAAGGAATTGGCAAAATGATCAGGGAAAGAGAAGGGCCTCAAAATAACAATTCACTTAGGGTATATTACACTAACAGTAGAAGTCCAAGAAATAAAATTAACGAATTAAATGCTCTTGTCAGCACAGAAAAAATAGATATTATTGCACTTACCGAAACGTGGATGAATGTAGAAAATAGTGAACTATTAGCTGAATATCAAATAAATGGATTTAAACTATTTCACACAGATAGATATATTAGATGAGGAGGTGGAGTAGCCATATATGTTAGGGACAATTTGAAATGTAGTCTCAAAGAGGGAATCAAAACTGAGCCACACACAGAAACTATTTGGATAGAATTAAACGAAAAAGCTAATAATATTATATTAGGAGTTATATATAGGCCACCAAATTTAGACAGAATGGAAGCAAAGCACCTATGGGATGAAATATCTAGAGCATCTAGATCTAACAGTATTTAGGTCATGGGTGACTTTAATTTTAGCGGAATAAACTGGTTGAACAAAACCGGGAATAGTGAAGCAGAAGATTTTCTAGAATTAATTGACGATTGCTTTCTTACGCAACACATTAAGGAACCAACACGGGAAAATAATATTTTAGATTTAGTGTTAACTAACAGGGAAACACAAATTAATGACATCGAAATAGGGAGTGAGCTAGGGAACAGTGATCACAAAGAAATCAGATTTAGCATTGAATGGAATAGACCAGTAGGAGAAAATTCTGTTAAAGTGCCAGATTTTCGAAAAGCTGATTTTAATAGCCTAAGAAATTTTTTTGGTCAAATTGATTGGAAAGTCTTGGGTATGGGGTGTGGGCCGGTCTTGGAGCGAGACATGAACCCAGCGATAGGTGACTTAAATGGGGATTTCGATGTGGATTCAATATATAACTTATTTAAGAATATTCTAAACAAAGCACAGGAACGTAGTATACCATACAAATTGAATAGATCGAATACTAATGACCCAAAATGGATAACAAAGAATTTGAAGAACCTTATAGGTAAAAAGAGAGCTTGGTACAAAAGGATTAAAAATGGGGAGGTCACTTTAGAACAGGAATTCGTACAACTGGTTAGAAATGTTAAAAAAGAGATAAGGAAAGCAAAAAGAAACTATGAAGTTCGCATAGCAGGTCAAGCAAAGACAAATCCTAAAGTTTTTTTTTCAGTTATATCGTACTAACACTAGGGAAAGGATAGGTCCATTAAAAACTGAGACAGGTCAAATAACAGATAGTGATGAAGAGATGAGTAGTATTTTTAATAAATATTTTGTATCTGTATTTACTAAAGAGGAACTTAACAATATGCCTTCAGCCAAACAAGTCTATGTGGGTGGGGACGAGGACAGGTTGACTAGTTTAGCAGTTACCAGGGAGGATGTTCTTAAACAAATAGAAAAACTCAAACCAAACAAATCCCCACGGCCGGATGAAGTGTTTGCCAGGGTGCTTAAAGAATGCAAAGAGGAGCTTTGTGACCCACTGTCAACCATATTTAATAAATCAATAGAGTCAGGCAGAGTGCCAGAGTTTTGGAAAGTTGCTAGTGTGATACCAATTTTTAAGAAAGGAGATAGATCACTTGCGTCAACTAATGTCGACCAATTAGCCTAACGTCTATTGTGGGAAAGTTACTTGAATCGATAATTGCAAATAAAATTCGTCTTCATCTTGAAAAACACAAGTTAATAAATGAGTCGCAACATGGTTTTACAAATGGCCGTTCATGTTTAACAAATTTGCTAACTTTTTATTCCAGCATAGTTGAGGCAGTTGATAGTGGTAAGGATTGTGATGTTGTGTACCTTGACTTTAGCAAAGTTTTTGATACAGTGCCACATGAAAGACATAAAAAAGATAGAGGCTCATGGTATTGGAGGTGCTATATTAAGTTGGATTAGGGCATGGCTATTCCAAAGGAAACAGAGAGGGTTAAGTCAGAGTGGGAAAATGTTGTAAGTGGAGTGCCTCAGGGCTCTGTCCTGGGACCTCTGTTGTTTATAATATATATCAATGATTTAGATTCAGGTTTGAGTAGCAACATTTGCAAATTTCCCGATGATACGAAAATCGGTAGGGAAATTAATTCGGAGGAGGACTCACTATCACTTCAAGTTGATCTAGATAGGGTTTTGAAATGGTCAAAGGATTAGAACATAAGAACATAAGAACAAAGGCAACTGCAAAAGGCCTGTTGGCCCACACGAGGCAGCTCCTTATTGGCAGATTGGCAGATGCAGTTTAATGCTAATAAATGTAAAGTTCTGAGGCTAGGTAATGATGATAGAGTTACAAGATGCGAGCTAGATGGTGTTGAGATTGCGAAGTCGGATTGCGGAAGGGATCTGGGAGTTATGATTAGTAAGAATTTAAAACAAAAGGATCAATGCATGAATGTTCGTAATAAGGCGAATAGGACACTGGGATTTATTAATCGAAGCGTTAGTAACAAGACACCTGGTGTGGTTCTTAATCTATATCTTGCTCTGGTTAGGCCCCATTTAGATTATGCAGTTCAGTTTTGGTCGCCGTATTATAGAATGGATATAAATTCACTTGAACGTGTCCAACGTAGGATCACTAAGTTAATTCCCCAAATTAGAAATCTCTCATATGAAGAAAGATTAACAAAGCTTAAGTTGCATTCACTGGAAAGGCGAAGAGTTAGGGGTGACATGATAGAGGTTTACAAGTGGATGAATGGACATAACAGGGGGGTATTACTAGGGTATTAAATATATCAACACAAGACAGAACACGAAACAATGGGTATAAATTGGATAAGTTTAGATTTAGGAAAGACTTGGGTAAATACTGGTTCTGTAACAGGGTTGTTGATTTGTGGAACCAATTACCGCGTAACGTGGTGGAGGTGGGGTCCCTCGATTGTTTCAAGCGCGGGTTGGACAAGTATATGAGTGGGATTGGGTGGTTATAGATAGGAGCTGCCTCGTATGGGCCAATAGGCTTTCTGCAGTTGCCTTTGTTCTTATGTCCCCACCCACATATACTTGTTCGGCTGAAGGCATATTGTTAAGTTCCTCTTTAGTAAATAGATATGGTGGGTGTGGGATAACTTTGGATTACGTGGTGACTGTAGGCCGCAGTCATTCTCTTAATTGGTCATCTCTCCCTCCGTGTTATTACTCGTGTTTACCACCTTTTGTCCGTAGGATATTTCTCACATTATCGGCAGATCATCATTGTAGTACCCTGGTACTTTGGTTTGTCTTCGGGTCAAAGCACCCTATCTTCTGCAATCCGACCGAAAGAGGATAAGAGGGCCATAGTTCCTCTAGCACGGACTACGTTGCTGAGTTGGGACCTCAGCAGCAGTTCTCGTCAGCAGTTGACACTCGCACCCCTACACGTCGGTCAGAGATGATAATATTTACTTA
Source organism: Procambarus clarkii (assembly GCF_040958095.1). NCBI lineage: Eukaryota > Metazoa > Arthropoda > Malacostraca > Decapoda > Cambaridae > Procambarus > Procambarus clarkii. Next base: position 10,851,019 of record NC_091183.1, on the reverse strand, counting down.
GGTATGGAATTAACTTTCTTTTTTCAGAGCACAAAGCTCGCTAAATCTGTAAGTATCATATTCATTTAGTGAGAAACCCTTGCTTATGTCCTATAGCGACTCGGCAAGGTATCTTGAGGTTATCTTGAGATGATTTCGGGGCTTTTTTTAGTGTCCCCGCGGCCAGGTCCTCGACCAGGCCTCCACCCCCAGGAAGCAGCCCGTGACAGCTGACTAACACCCAGATACCTATTTTACTGCTAGGTAACAGGGGCATAGGGTGAAAGAAACTCTGCCCATTGTTTCTCGCCGGCGCTTGGGATCGAACCCAGGACCACAGGTTCACAAATCCAGCGTGCTGTCCGCTCGGCCGACCGGCTCTCCGGTATGCATACATTCTTGGACTACCTAATTCACTTTTGGAGCAATTAAATGTTTCATTTGTTTTAGAAACTCAGTTTCATTTGCACTTCAGTCTCCCGAGACTGAAGGATGCCTACTACTATTATCATATATCCATAATTACCTTAACTATTGCTATAATTTTACACAATTCAGTGAAAATGCATAATTTGTATGCCATTGAGATCTATTCACTAAAGTATTCAGTGTAGAGAGATAACTTGAGGAAAATCATTGACAAAGTTTAGTGCAAGAATTGGAAGTTTGTTAGTTTATACAACTCATTCTTCTGTTTAGATAGTAGTTTTGTAACAATTTGCACCATAGTATAAAGATTGTCGTACTAAGCAATTACATAGTAGAATTTTGTACTATTCACTTTATCGAGTCCGAAAATAGGCAAAAAAAAAATAACATACATATTTCTAGGCCTAGTATAGTACACATATGTACTATATTAGGCCTCAAACAGATATCGCGTATTAGGCCTAGAAGGTTTTGTCAGGTTAGTTTAATTTGTCTTTGCAACATAAATATAAAATCTTTTCCGGTTTGTTCAATTTCAATAGTACCGATTTTAACCTTCTAATCGTGTTGTAGGTCGGAAAATGTACTAATGTCCTCATCGTTACTCTAAGTACTACCAAAACAAGAGTATAGGCTGGTATAAACATACTATAAAGTCATGTTCCATTGACCAGTTTTTTCTGGGTTATAAACAATTATGAACAAACTGACAAACTGAATTTACGCTTGCCTGACTAAAATTTCTCTTGCCTGAGTACATTTACTTTTGCCTAACTACGTGTTTGGGGGCACGAATGCATTTATGCTTGCCTAATTTCATTTACGTTTGCCTGACTTCATTTAAGCTTGCCTGAATACGTTTTCGCTTGTCTGACTCCATTTACACTTGTCTGATTACATATACTCTTGTCACACTACATTTACGATTGCCTGACTATATTTACGCTTTTCTGTCTACATTTACACTAGCCTGACTACATTTACGCTTGCCTGACTACATTAACGCTTGCCTGACTAAATTTATGCTTGCCTGTTTCCATTTACGCTGGTCTAACAACATTCACGCTTGTCTAACTACATTTACGCTTGCTGAATAAATTACCTCTGGCCTGATTAAATTAACTTTTGCCTGACTATATTATAGCTTGTCTCACTAATTTAATGCTTGTATGACTAAACTAATGCTTCCATGACTAAATTAATGCTTCCAGTAATCAGTTATTGCTTGCCTGAATCAGTTAACGCTTGCCTGACTAAATTAACATTGGCCTTACTGCATTTACGATTGCCTAACTATATTTACGCTTTCCTGTCTTCATTTACGCTTGCTGACTAAATTTAAGCTAGCCTGACTAAACTTAGCTAGCCTCACTTCTTTTACGTTTGCCTGACTTCTTAAGCATGACTGACTACATTTTCGATGCTGTACTTCATTTACGCTTGCCTGACAACATATACACTTTCCTGAGTAAATTTACACTTGCCTGAGTAAATTTTCGCTTGCCTGACTCAATTTCCACTTGGCTGAATAAATTTACCGTTGACTGACTAAATTTACGCTTTTCGCAATACATTTACCTTGCATAACTAAATTTACGCTTGCCTGACTAAATTAATGTATGCCTTACTAAATTAATGTATGCCTGACTAAATTAACACTTGACTGACTAAACTTACGCTTGCCTGAATAAATTTACGCTTGCCTGACTAAATTAAAGCTTGTCTGAATAGATTTACGCTTGCTTTACTACATTTACGCTTGCCTGGCTAAATTTAAGATATCCTTTCTACTCTTACGCTAACCTAACTACATTTACGCTTGCCTGACTTCATTTACGCTTATCTGACAATATTTACGCTTGCCTGACTTCATTTACGCTTATCTGACAATATTTACGCTTGCCTGACTACATTTACGCTTGCCTGTCTACTTTTACACATGCCTGACTACATTTACAATTGCCTGACTACATTTACTCTTTCTTCACTACATTTACTCTTTCTTCACTACATTTACGCTTGCCTGACTACATTAAAGCAAGCTAGACTACACTTACTCTAGTATAATCACCCTTTACCACTCTCTCTGTTTACCCTTTACTCAATACCCCAGCCTAGCACTGTTACAGTTCAGTATGACCCCTCACTGGGAGGGGTATAGGGAGCCGGTCGGCCGAGCGGACAGCACGCTGGACTTGGGATCCTGTGGTCCTGGGTTCGATCCCAAGCGCCGGCGAGAACAGTGGGCAGAGTTTCTTTCACCCTATGCCCCTGTTGCTTAGCAGTAAAATAGGTACCTGGGTGTTAGTCAGCTGTCACGGGCTGCTTCCTGGGGGTGGAGGCCTGGTCGAGGACCGGGCCGCGGGGACACTAAAAAGCCCCGAAATCCTCTCAAGATAACCACTGAACTGCCACCAATATTCTGAATATTAAATAAGGAGGATACAACAAAAATAAGGGTTATTAATTTTTAGCTAATATTAAAATCTTTAAACACTGCCACCACCTTCCCGAACCATAAATAAATGTCTCTAAATTATTGTTTCCCCAGGAAGGAAGGTACTCAATAATCATGTTACTCAAAGGGCAATTAATCTTGGAAAAATGCTTAGGGAATAAAAAAGGAAAACTTTATATATTGAGGATCCAAAGGCTTCAAATACCACCCGAGATTATCCCCTATTAAAGGACTCTCACAGAATCAAACAAAGGGGAACAGATAACTAAACACAATTACATTAAAACACTTTATTATTTTAAAACACGTAAATTGAAATCAAATTGAAATGTCCTACTTTAATAACACATCCTTAGAGGCCAAATGGAATTCGAGGTTCATTTACTGTTGTACCAAAACTCAGACAGACATTACCTAAATCCTGCAACCTCGGCCACGATGTTTTAGTGGCTGCCTTCCAGATGAGGAGACCTGTATCCCAGTACACCCCCAAAACACACTACTTTAATATTTTCTAAAACGCCTACCAGTTGAACAGGCTCCACCCACTTAGTTCCTAGGCCCAATTAACTCCGCCTATCAGAGCTCAACCAATGACTACAGAGTGTCACTCTTAAGCCAGCCAAAACCTCTGACTTGGCCCCGCCCCAAGCCTCCTTGGAAGCTGAGGCCTGTCCTGAAAGTTCTGTTTACTCACTGTTTGTAGAATCATGAACCAATTCCACACTACACAGGAAACCACAGCTGTATATGGCTCCCAGCTCCCTCACTCGAAACTTGTGAATTACGGAAATTCGTCACTGATCTTGAAACTGTCAAATGGTTAGTGGCGAAGGCAGGAGGAGAGGGGAACGGATTGGAAAAGGGGATTGGAAATGAGTGGGAGACAAATAATTTGGAGGGATTGTAAACAGGGTTGGGGGAACAAGTGACTTCACCACCTGCCTAAGGGGTATTTTGACTGGTTATGATGGGAAATGGCCAACAAGGACGGGGAGAAGGACCAGAGGGTCGGACTGATACATGGGAGGGATGAACAAGGGAGGGGAAGGAAGAGAGGGAATGGATCAGGAAGGGGAAGGGGGAAGGAGGTATGGTCTGTACATACCATTACACTAGCCTGACTACATTTACGCTTGCCTGACTATACTTACGCTCACCTGACTACATTTATGCTTGCCAGACTACACTTACGATAGCCAAACAACATTTACGCTTGCCTGGCTATACTTACGCTCACCTGACTACATTTATGCTTGCCTGACTACATTTACGCTTGACTGACTACATTTACGGTTGTCTGAATAAATTAGTGCTTGCCTGACTAAATTAATGCTTTGCATGAATAAATTAAAGCTTGCCTAACGAAATTAATGATAGCATGACTAAACTAATACCTCCATGAGTTAATTAGTGCGAGCCAGAATCAGTTAACACTTTACTAAATGAGTTAACGCTTGCCTGAGTAAATTGTCGCTTTCCTGGCTAAATTACCGCTTTCCAGATTAAATTAACGCTTACCTGTCTAAATTAACGCTTGCCTAACTAAATTAACGCTACTCTGACTAAATTAACGAAACTCTGAATAAATTAACGCTTGCCTGACTAAATTTAGGATTGTCTGACTAAATTAACGCTTGCCTGATAAATTACCGCTTGTCAAAAAATTAACGCTTGCGTGACTAAATTAATTCTTTTTTGACTAAAAATTCGATTGTCTAACTAAATTATCGCTTGCCTGAATAAATTAACGCTTTCCTTACTAAAATAAAGCTTGCCTGACTAAATTAACGCTTGCCTGAAAATATTATCGTTTGCCTGACTATATTAAGGCTTACCTAACAAAATTTACTCTTGACCGACTAATTTTACGCTTGCCTCACTAAAATTTGGCTTGACTGACTGCAGTTAGGTTTGAATGACTTAAATTAGGCTTGCCTGACTATTTATGCTTGCTTGACTACATTTACGCTTGCCTGACTACATTTACGCTTACCTGACAACATTTACGCTTCCTTGACTACATTTATGTTTGCCTGACTATACTTACGCTCACCTGACTACATTCACGCTTGCCTGACTTTACTTACGCTCACCTGACTACATTTATGCTTGCCTGACTGCATTTACGCTTGGCTTACTACATTTACACATGCCTGACTACATTTACAATTACCTGACTACATTTACGCTTTCCTGACTACATTTACGCTTGCCTGACTACAATTAAGCTAGGTAGACTACACTTCCGCTAGCATCACTACATTTACGCTTGGGTGACTATACTTACGTTTGTCTGACTCCATTTATGCTTGACTGACTACATTTACACTTGCCTGACTAAATTAGTGCTTTCCATAAATAAATTAACGTTTGCCTGACTAAATTACTGATTGCATGACTAAATTACTGATTGCATGACTAAATTAATGATTGCATGACTAAATTAAACTTTTCCAAGATTAAATTAGAGCTGGCCAGAATCAGTTAATGCCTTACTGAATCAATTAACGCTTGCCTGACTAAATTATCGCTTTCCTGACTAAAATAATTAACGTTTTCCAGATTTATTAACGGTTACATGCCTAAATTAGCACTTGTCTAACTAAATTAACGCTACTCTTACTAAATTAACGCTTCACACACTAAATTAACGCTTGCCTGACTAAATTAACGCTTGCCTGACTAAATTAACGCTGACCTGAATAAATTAATGCATTCCTAACTAAATTAACGATTGCCTGACTAAATTAACGTTTGCCTTACTAAATTCACGATTACCTGACAAAATTAACGCTTGCCTGACTAAATTAATTCTTGTTTGACTAAAAGTTCGCTTGCCTGATTAATTTATTGCTTGCCTGAGTAAATTAACGCCTGCCTGACTAATGTAAACCATACCTGATTAAAATACCGCTTGCCTGAATAAATTAACGCTTGCATGAATAAATTATCGCTTGCCTGAATATATTCCCTCTTACCTAACCAAATTTACCCTTGTCCGACTAATTTTACGCTTGCCTGAAAAAAAACTTGGCTTGCCTGAATACAGTTAGGCTTGCCCGACTATTTACGCTTGCTTGAGTACATTTTTGGTTGCTTGATTACATTTACGATTGCCTGACTATTTTTACGCTTGCCTGACTACATTTACGCTTGCCTGATTACATTTACGCTTGCTTGACTATCATTACGCTTGCCTGAGTACATTTAGGCTTCCCTGTCTCTATTTACGCTTGCCTGATTACATTTAGTCTTGCCGTACTACGATTACGATTGCATAACTACATTTACGCTTGCCTGACAACATTTATGCATGCCTGATTACATTTAGGCTTCACTGTCTCCATTTACGCTTGTCTGATTTCATTTAGGCTGGCCTGACAACGATTACGATTGCCTGATTACATTTACCCTTGCCAGACTACATTTACGTTACCCTAACTACATTTACGCTTGCCTAAATAATTTAACGCTTGCCTGAAAAAATTATCTTTTGTCTGACTAAATGAACGCTTGCTTGACTAAATTAATGTTTGCGTTGACTAAACTAATGTTGCAATGACTAAATTAATGCTTGCCGAAATCAAAAAATGCTTATATGACTAAATTAAAGTTTGTCTGACTAAATTAACTCGTCCATGACTAAATTAACATTTGCCTGACTACATTTATGTTTGATTGGCTACATTTACTCTTGCCTCACTACATTTTGGCTTGACTGAATACATTTACGTTTGCCTGACTACATATATGCTTGCCTGATAAATTATTTCTTGCTTAACTAAAAAATCGCTTGCCTGAATAAATTAACGCTTGCCTGACTAATATAAACTTTCCCTGACTAAATTAACGCATGCCTTACTAAATTACCGCTTGCCAGACTAAATTAACGCTTACCTAACTAAATTTACGCTTACCTAACTAAATTTATGCTTGCCCGTTAAATTTTCGCTTGCCACACTAAAATTTTGCTTGAATAACTAAATTTACTCTTGCCTGACTGCATTTAAGCTAGCCTGACTACATTTACGCTTGCCTGACTACAGTTAGGCTTGATTGACTACAGTTAGGCTTGCCTGACTATTTATGTTTGCTTGACTACATTTACGCTTGCCTGATTAATAAAATTTAGGCTTGCCTGACTACATTTACAATTGCCTAACTACTTTCCCGCTACCTTGACTACACTTACGCATGTCTGACTACATTTACGCTTGCCTGACTACATTTACACTTGTCTTACTACATTTACGCTGGCCTGAATAAATTATCTCTGGCTTGAATAAATTAACTTTTGTCTGACTAAATTATAGCTTATCTCACTAATTTAATGCTTGCATGACTAAACTAATGTTTCCATGAATAAAGTAATGCTCCCGTGGCTAAATTAATGCTTCCAGTTATCAATTAATGCTTGCCTGAATCAGTTATCGCTTGCCTGAATAAATTAATGCGTGCCTGACTAAATTAACGCGTGCCTGACTAAATTTACGCGAGCCTGATTAAATTAACGCCAGCCTGACTGAATTAGCGCTTTCAAGACAAAATTATCGCATTCCTGGATAAATATATGCTTGCATGGCTAAATTTACGATTCCATGGCTAAATTTACACGTGCCTGATGATATTTACGCTTGCCTTAATAATTTTACGCAAGTGTGGATTAATTTGCATTTGTCTCGGTAAATTTACCCTTGCCAGGCTAAAATTATGCTTGCCTGGATAAATTTACGCTTGCCTGATTAAATTTACGCTTGCCTGAATGAATTTTCGCATGCCTGATTATATTTACGCTTACCTGACAAAATTTACGCGTGCCTGACTAAAGTTACGCGTTCCTCAATAAATTTACTGGTTTCTGACCAAATGTACTCTTGCCTGAATACATTTTCACTCGCCTGATTAAATTTACGCTAGACCGATTAAAATTACGCTTGCCTGATTATATTTACATTTGATTAACTACGTTTACCTTGCCTGACTAAATTTACGTGTGCTTGACTCAATTTAGGTGTACCTGACTAAACTAATGCTAGCATGACTAAATTAACGATTGCCTGACTAAATTAACTCTTGCCTGACACAAGAAACGCTGGCCTGAAAAAAATAACGCTTGATTGACTAAAAAAATACTTGCCTGATTAAATTATCACTTGCCTGACTAAATTATTACTTGCAGGACTAATTTATTGCTTGCCTGACTAAATTAACACTTTCCTGAATAAACTAGCTCCTCCTTGACTAAACTAACGCTTCCCTTAATAAATTAATGCTCACCAGACTAAATTAATGCTTGCCTTACTAAACTAACACTTCCCTGAATAAATTAATGCTTACCTGACTAAATTAGTTCGTGACTGACTAGATTAATTCTTTCCTGACTAAATTAATTTTTCCTGACTAAATTAAATCTTGCTTGACTAAATTAACTTTTCCTGACTAAATTAATGCTTGCTTGACTGAATGAAAGCTTGCTTGCCTAATAAATTATTTCTTGCTTAACTAAAAATTCACTTGCCTGACTAAATTAAAATTTGTCGGACTAAATTAACGCGTCCTTGACAAAATCAACGCATCCCTGACTAAATTAACGCGTCCCTGACTAAATTAACGCTTGTCTGACTACATTTATGCTTGCCTAACTACATTTTCGCTTCACTTACTACATTTACACTTGCCTTACTTAATTTACGCTTGACTCAATACATTTCCGTTTGCCTGACTAAATTTACTCCTGCCTGATAAATTAATTTTTGCTTGACTAAAAATTCGCTTGCCTGACTAAATTACCGCTTGCCTGAATAAATTAACGCTTGCCTTACTAATATAAAACTTGCCTAACTAAATTAACGCATGCCTTACTAAATTATCGTTTGCCTGACTAAATTAACGCTTACCAAACTAAATTTACGCTTACCTAACTAAATTTACTCTTGCCCGATTAATTTTGCCTCACTAATTTTTTGCTTGAATGACTACATTTACGCTTGCCTGACTGCATTTAAGCTAGCCTGACTACATTTACGCTTACCTGACTATTGTTAGGCTTCCTGACAATTTATGCTTACTTGACTACATTTACGCTTGCCTGATTAATTTTAGGCTTGCCTGACTACATTTGCGATTGTCTGACTTCTTTCACGCAACCTTGACAACACTTACGCATATCTGACTACATTTACGCTTACCTGACTACATTTACGCTTGCATGACTACATTTACGTTTGCATGACTACATTTACGCCTGCCTAACTACATTTACGCTTGCCTGAATAAATTATCTCTGACCTGAATAAATTAACTTTTGCCTCACTAAATTATAGCTTGTCTCACTGATTTAATGCTTGTATGACTAAACTATTGCTTCTATGACTAAATTAATGCTTCCATGACTACATTAATGCTTCTTGTATCAGTTAATGCTTACCTGAATCAGATAACGCTGGCCTGACTGAATAAACATTGGCCTGACAGCATTTACCATTGCATGACTATATTTACGCTTTCCTGTCTCCATTTAAGCGTGCCTGACTACATTTAAGCTAGCCTGACTATACTTAAGCTAGCCTGACTATACTTAAGCTAGCTCTGACTAAATTTAAGTTAGCCTGACTCTATTTACGCATGAGTGACTACATTAACGCATGCGTGACTGCATTTACGCTTGACTGACTACAGATACACTTTCCTGACAAAATTTACTCCTGACTGAATTAATTTACGCTTGCATGACTCAATTCAGCTTGCCTGACTAAATTTACCCTTGACTGACTAAATTTGCGCAATCCTGTATACATTTACCTTGCCTGACTTAATTTACGCTTGTCTGACTACATTAATGTATGCTTGAATAAATTGACACTTGACTGACTAAATTTACGCTTGCCTGAATATATTTACGCTTGCCTGAGTAGATTTTAGCTTGCCTGACTAAATTTACGCTTGCCTTACTAAATTGATGCTTGCCTGAGTGAATATGCTCTTACCTGACTAAATTAACGCTTGCCTGACTAGATTTAAGCTATCCTTACTACACTTACGCTAGCCTGACTACATTTACGCTTGCCTGTCTCTACTTACGCTTGCCTGACTACATTTACGCTTGCTTGACTTCATTTACGCTTACCTGACAATATTTGCGCTTGCCTGACAACATTTTCGCGTGCCTGACTACATTTACTCCTGCCTGATTACATTTACGCTTGCCTGGCTACATTTACGCTTGCCTGTCTACATTTAAACTTGCCTTACTACATTTACGGTTGCCTGACTACATTAAAGCTAGCTTGACTACACTTACGCTAGCCTGACTACATTTACGCTTGCCTGACTATACTTACGCTCACCTGACTACATTCACGCTTGCCTGACTATACTTACGCTCACCTGACAACATTTATGCTTGCCTGACTTCATTTACGCTTGGCTGACTACATTTACACTTGCCTGACAAAATTAGCGCTTTCCTGACTAAATTTATGGGTTGCAAGAATAAATTAAAGCTTGCCTAACGAAATTAATGATTGCATGACTAAAGTAATGTCTCATTGAGGTAATTAGAGCGAGCCAGAATCAGTTAACGCTTGTCTGAGTAAATTATCGCTTTCCAGATTAAATTAACGCTTACCTGCCTAAATTAACGCTTGCCTTACTAAATTACCGCTACTCTGACTTAATTAACGATTATCTAAATAAATTAACGCTTCCCTGACTAAATTTACGATTGCCTGACTAAATTAATGCTTGCCTGATAAATTGACGCTTGTCTGACTAAATTGACGCTTGCCTGACAAAATTATTTATTTTTTGTCCAAAAATTCGATTGCCTAACTAAATTATCGCTTGCCTGAATAAATTAACGCTTACCTAACAAAACTTACTCTTGCAGGACAATAATTACGCTTGCCTGACTACATTTACGCTTGATTCATAACATTTAAGCTTGCCTGACTACTTTTGCGCTTGCTGACTACATTTACGCTTGCCTGACTACATTTACGCTTGCCTGCCTATATTTAAGCTTGCCTGTTTACATTTACGCTTGACTGACTAATTTAACGCTTGCCTTACTAAATAAATGCTTCCCAGTATAAATTAACGCTTGCCTGAATAAATTAACGCTTGCCTGACTAAATTAATGCTTGCCTGACTAAATTAGCGCTTGCCTGAGAAAATTAACTGTTGCCTGATAAATTAAGAATTGCCTGACTGAGTTAACGCTTGCCTGACTAAATTAATGCTTGCTTGACTAAAAAATCGCTTGCCTGACTAAATTAACGCTTGCCAGACCTGTATGCAGCTTGCTTGACTAAATAAATGCTTACCTGAATATATTTATTGCTTGCCTAACTAAATTTACGCTTACCTGAAAAATGTTTTGCTTGTTTGATTATATTTAGGCTTGCTTGACTTCATTTAAATTAACCTGACTACATTTACACTTTCCTGACTACAGTTATTCTTTTTGGACTATTTAAGCTTGCTTGACTACGTTTAATCTTGCCAGACTACATTTATGCTTTACTGACTACATTTAAGCTTGCCTGACTATATCTAGGCTTGCCTATCTCCATTGATCTGCTTGCCTGATTACATTTAGGCTTGCGTGACTATATTTAGAGTTGCTTGACCACAATTACGCTTGCTTAACTACATTACTGATTGCCTGACTACATTTACACTTGCCTGGCTACATTTACGCATCTTTGACTATATTAAAGCTTGCCTGACTACCTTCAAGCTAGCCTGACTACTTTTAAGCTTGCCTGACTACCTTCACGCTTGCCTTAATACATTGGCGCTTACCTGACTATATTTACGCTTGCCAAAAAAATTATCTCTTGCCTGAATAAATTAACGTTTGTTTGACTAAATTAAAGCGTCCCTGACTAAATTACCGCTTGTTGGACTACATTTACCATTGCCTGAATATCATAAAGCTTGGCAGAATAAATTATCGCTTGCCTGACTAAATAAACGCTTGCTGGACTAAATTATTGCTAGAATGACTAAACTAAGGTTTCTATGACTAAATTAATGCTTGCCGGAATCACTTAATGATTGACTGAATAAATTAACGCTTGCCTGACAAAATTAATACTTGCCTGTCTAATTTAACGCTTGCCTGACTAAATTAAGGCTTGACTGACTAAATTAACGCTTGCCTGACTAAATTAACGCTTGTCAGACTAAAAATAATGTGTCCTTGACTAAAATTACTCTTGCCTGACTACATTTAAGCTAATCTGACTACACTTACGCAAGTCTAACTACATTTTCGCTTGCCTGATTGTTCATACTCTTAGCCTGAATTCTTAAATGTAGCCTGACTACATTTACTGAATTATTTAACACATGCCTGATTACATTTACGCTTGCCTGACAATATTTACGCTTGCCTGACTACATTTTCGCTTGCCCGACTACTTTTACGCTTGTTTGATTACATTTAAGCTTGGCCGACTACATTTACGCTTCCTGCCAACATTTACGCTTGCCTGACTACCTTTACGCTTGACTGACTACTTTTCCGCTTGCCTACCTACATTTATGCTTGCCTGACTATACTTAAGCTTGCCTTACTATATTTATGCTTGCCTGACTACATTTACGCTTGACTGACTTCTTTTACGCTTGCCTGACTGAATTAACGCTTCCCAGAATAAATTTATGCTTGCCTGACTAATTTAACGCTTGCCTTACTAAATTAACTCTTCTCTGAACAAATTAACGCTAACCTGAATAAATTAACGCTTGCCTAACTAAATTAATGCTTGCCTGACTAAACTAACGATTGACTGACTAAATTAACGCTTGCCTGACAAAATTAATACTTGCCTGCCTAAATTAACGCTTGCTTGACTAAATAAATGCATGCCTTACGAAATTATCGCTTGCCTGACTACATTTACCCTTGCCTGACACATTCACGATTCCCTGACTACATTTAAGTTTGCCTGGCTCTATTTACGTTTACTTGACTACATTTACGCATTTCTGACAACATTTACGCTTGCCTGACTAAATTTAAGCTAATCTGACTACACTTACGTAAGCCTAACTACATTTACGCTTGCCTGACTGTACTTACTCTTAGCCTGAATTCTTAAATGTAGCCTGACTACATTTACTGAATTATTTAACGCTTGCCTGACAACATTTACGCTTGCTTGACAATATTTACGCTTGCCTGACTACATTTTCGCTTGCCTGACTACTTTTACCCTTGTTTGATTACATTTAAGCTTGGCCGAATACATTTTTGCTTGCTGCCACCATTTACGCTTGCCTGACTATACTTAAGCTTGCCTGACTACATTTATGCTTGCCTGACTATATTTAAGCTTGCTTAACTATATTTACTCTTACCTGACTACATTTTTGCTTGACTGACTTCTTTTACGCTTTCCTGACTAAATTACCGCTTCCCAGAATAAATTAATGCTTACCTGACTAATTTAACGCTTGGCTTACTAAATTAACTCTTCTCTGACTAAATTAACGCTTGCCTGAATAAATTAACTCTTGCCTGAATAAACTAACGATTGGCTGACTAAATTAACGCTTGCCTGACAAAGTTAATACTTACCTGACTAAATTAACGCTTGTCAGACAAAATTAATGCTTGCCTGACTAAATTACCGCTTGCTTGACCAAATTAATGCATGCCTAACGAAATTATCGCTTGCCTGTCTAAATTAACGCTTGTCAGACTAAAAATAATATGTCCTTGACTGAATTTACGCTTGCCTGATTACATTTAGGCTTGCCTGACTACATTTACAGTTGCTTTACTACAATTACGCTTGCCTAAATACATTTCCGATGGCCTGACTACATTTACGCTTGCCTGACTACATTTACGCATCTTTGACTATATTAAAGCTTTCCTGACTACCTTCACGCTAGCCTGACTACATTTATGCTTGCCTGACTACCTTCAAGTTTGCCTTACTACATTTACCCTTAAATGACTACATTTGCGCTTGCCTGACTAAATTAACGCTTGTCTGACTAAATTAAAGCGTCCCTGATTAAATTAACGCTTGTAGGACTACATTTACCCTGGCCTGAATAACATAACGCTTGCTAGAATAAATTATCTCTTGCCAGACTAAATAAACGCTAGCCGCACTAAATTAATGCTTGCATAACTAAACTAATGTTTCTATGACTAAATTAATGCGTGCCAGAATAACTTAACGCTTGCCTGAATAAACTAACGATTGGCTGACTAAATTAACGCTTGCCTGACAAAGTTAATACTTGCCTGACAAAATTAACGCTTGTCATACAAAATTAATGTTTGCCTGACTAAATTAACGCTTGCTTGACCAAATTAATGCATGCCTTACGAAATTATCGCTTGCCTGACTAAATTAACGCTTGTCAGACTAAAAATAATATGTCCTTGACTGAATTTACGCTTGCCTGACTATATTTAGGCTTGCCTGACACATTCACGATTCCCTGACTACATTTAAGTTTGCCTGACTACATTTACGTTTGCCTGACTACATTTACTCTTTTCTGACAACATTTGCGCTTGTCTGACTAAATTTAAGCAAACCTGACTACACTTACGCAAGCCTAACTACATTTACGCTTGCCTGACTGTACTTACTCTTAGCCTGATTTCTTAAATGTAGCCTGACTACATTTACTGAATTATTTAACGCTTGCCTGACAACATTTACGCCTGCTTGACAATATTTGCGCTTGCCTGACTACATTTACGCTTGACTGACAACTTTTCCGCTTGCCTGATAACATTTACGATTGCTTGACAATATTTACGCTTGCCTGATTACATTTTCGCTTGCCTGACTACTTTTACACTTGTTTGATTACATTTAAGCTTGGCCGAATACATTTTCGCTTGCTGACAACATTTACGCTTGCCTGACTAAATTAACGCTTGTCAGACTAAAAATAATATGTCCTTGACTGAATTTACGCTTGCCTGACTACATTTAGGCTTGCCTGACACATTCACGATTCCCTGACTACATTTAAGTTTGCCTGACTACATTTACGTTTGCTTGACTACATTTACGCTTTTCTGACAACATTTACGCTTGTCTGACTAAATTTAAGCAAACCTGTCTACACTTACGCAAGCCTAACTACATTTACGCTTGCCTGACTGTACTTACTCTTAGCCTGAATTCTTAAATGTAGCCTGACTACATTTACTGAATTATTTAACGCTTGCCTGACAACATTTACGCTTGCTTGACAATATTTACGCTTGCCTGACTACATTTTCGCTTGCCTGACTACTTTTACGCTTGTTTGATTACATTTAAGCTTGGCCGAATACATTTTCGCTTCCTGCGAACATTTACGCTTGCCTGACTATACTTAAGCTTACCTGACTACATTTATGCTTGCCTGACTATATTTAAGCTTGCCTGACTATATTTACGCTTACCTGACTACATTTTTGCTTGACTGACTTCTTTTACGCTTTCCTGACTAAATTACCGCTTCCCAGAATAATTTTACGCTTACCTGACTAATTTAACGCTTGGCTTACTAAATTAACTCTTCTCTGACTAAATTATCGCTTGCCTGAATAAAATAACGCTTGCCTGACTAAATTAATACTTGCCTGACTAAATTAACGCTTGCGTGAGAAAATTAACTGTTGCCTGATATACTAAGGATTACCTGAATAAATTAACGCTTGCCTGACTAAATTAATGCTTGCTTGACTAAAAATTCGCTTGCCTCACTAAATTAACGCTTGCCTGACTAAATTAACGCTTCCCAGATCAGTATACTGCTTGCCGGACAAAAATAACGCTTGCCTGTCTAAATTATTGTTTGCCGAGCTAAATTTACGTTTACCTTACAAAATTTTTGCTTGCCTGATTAGATTTATGCTTGCCTGACTTCATTCAAATTATCCTGACTACATTTTCACTTGCCTGACTACAGTTATTCTTCTCGGACGACTTAAGCTTGTTTGACTACGTTTAATCTTGCCAGACTGCATTTATACTTGTCTGACTTCATTTACGCTTGCCTGACTACATCTAGGCTTGCCTGTCTCCATTAATCTGCTTGCCTGATTACATTTAGGCTTGCCTTACTACATTTGCAGTTGCTTTACTACAATTACGCTTGCCTAAATACATTACCGATTGCCTAACTACATTTACGCTTGCCTGACTACATTTACGCATCTTTGACTATATTAAAGCTTTCCTGACTACCTTCACGCTAGCCTGACTACATTTATGCTTGCCTGACTACCTTCAAGTTTGCCTTACTACATTTACCCTTAAATGACTACATTTGCGCTTGCCTGACTAAATTAACGCTTGTCTGTCTAAATTAAAGCGTCCCTGATTAAATTAACGCGTGTAGGCCTACATTTACCCTGGCCTGAATAACATAACGCTTGCTAGAATAAATTATCTCTTGCCAGACTAAATAAACGCTAGCCGCACTAAATTAATGCTTGCATAACTAAACTAATGTTTCTATGACTAAATTAATGCTTGCTGGAATAACTTAATGCTTGCTTGAATAAACTAACGATTGGCTGACTAAATTAACGCTTGCCTGACAAAGTTAATACTTGCCTGACTAAATTAACGCTTGCCAGACAAAATTAATGCTTGCCTGACTAAATTAACGCTTGCTTGACCAAATTAATGCATGCCTTACGAAATTATCGCTTTCCTGACTAAATTAACGCTTGTCAGACTAAAAATAATATGTCCTTGACTGAATTTACGCTTGCCTGACTACATTTAGGCTTGCCTGACACATTCACGATTCCCTGACTACATTTAAGTTTGCCTGACTACATTTACGTTTGCCCGACTACATTTACGCTCTTCTGACAACATTTACGCTTGCCTAACTAAATTTAAGCTAATCTGACTACACTTACGCAAGCCTAACTACATTTACGCTTGCCTGACTGTACTTATTCTTAGCCTGAATTCTTAAATGTAGCGTGACTACATTTACTGAATTATTTAACGCTTGCCTGACAACAATTACTCCTGCTTGACAATATTTACGCTTGCCTTACTACATTTTCGCTTGCCTGACTACTTTTACGCTTGTTTGATTACATTTAAGCTTGGCCGAATACATTTTCGCTTGCTGCCAACATTTACGCTTGCCTGACTATACTTAAGTTTGCCTGACTACATTTATGCTTGCCTGACTATATTTAAGCTTGCCTGACTATATTTACGCTTACCTGACTACATTTTTGCTTGACTGACTTCTTTTACTCTTTCCTGACTAAATTACCGCTTCCCAGAATAAATTAACGCTTACCTGACTAATTTAACGCTTGACTTACTAAATTAACTCTTCTCTGACTAAATTAATGCTTGCCTGAATAAATTAACGCTTGCCTGACTAAATTAATACTTGCCTGACTAAATTAACGCTTGCGTGAGAAAATTAACTGTTGCCTGACATACTAAGGATTGCCTGACTAAATTAATGCTTGCTTGACTAAAAATTCGCTTGCCTAACTAAATTAACGCTTGCCTGACTAAATTAACGCTTCCCAGATCAGTATACTGCTTGCCTGACAAAAATAACGCTTGCCTGTCAAAATTATTGTTTGCCGAGCTAAATTTACGTTTACCTTACAAAATTTTTGTTTGCCTGATTAGATTTATGCTTGCCTGACTTCATTTAAATTATCCTGACTACATTTTTACTTGCCTGACTACAGTTATTCTTCTCGGACTACTTAAGCTTGCTTGACTACGTTTAATCTTGCCAGACTGCATTTATGCTTGTCTGACTACATTTACGCTTGCCTGACTACATCTAGGCTTGTCTGTCTCCATTAATCTGCCTGCCTGATTACATTTAGGCTTGCCTGACTACATTTACAGTTGCTTTACTACAATTACGCTTGCCTAAATACATTACCGATTGCCTAACTACATTTACGCTTGCCTGACTACATTTACTCATCTTTGACTATATTAAAGCTTTCCTGACTACCTTCACGCTAGCCTGACTACATTTATGCTTGCCTGACTACCTTCACGTTTGTCTTACTACATTTACCATTAAATGACTACATTTGCGCTTGCCTGACTAAATTAACGCTTGTCTGACTAAATTAAAGCGTCCCTGATTAAATTAACGCGTGTAGGACTACATTTACCCTGGCCTGAATAACATAACGCTTGCTAGAATAAATTATCTCTTGCCAGACTAAATAAACGCTATCCGCACTAAATTAATGCTTGCATAACCAAACTAATGTTTCTATGACTAAATTAATGCGTGCTGGAATAACTTAATGCTTGCTTGAATAAACTAACGATTGGCTGACTAAATTAACGCTTGCCTGACCAAGTTAATACTTGCCTGACTAAATAAACGCTTGCCAGACAAAATTAATGCTTGCCTGACTAAATTAACGCTTTCTTGACCAAATTAATGCATGCCGTACGAAATTATCGCTTGCCTGACTAAATTAACGCTTGTCAGACTAAAAATAATATGTCCTTGACTGAATTTACGCTTGCCTGACTACATTTAGGCTTCCCTGACACATTCACGATTCCCTGACTACATTTAAGTTTGCCTGACTACATTTACGTTTGCCTGACTACATTTACGCTTTTCTGACAACATTTACGCTTGCCTGACTAAATTTAAGCTAATCTGACTACACTTACGCAAGACTGACTACTTTTCCGCTTGCCTGACAACATTTACGCTTGTTTGACAATATTTACGCTTGCCTGACTACATATTCGCTTGCCTGACTACTTTTACGCTTGTTTGATTACATTTAAGCTTGGCCGAATACATTTCCGCTTGCTGACAACATTTACGCTTGCTTGACTATACTTAAGCTTGCCTGACTACATTTATGCTTGCCTGACTATATTTAAGCTTGCCTGACTATATTTACGCTTACCTGACTACATTTTTGCTTGACTGACTTCTTTTACGCTTTCCTGACTAAATTACCGCTTCCCAGAATAAATTAATGCTTACGTGATTAATTTAACGCTTGGCTTACTAAATTAACTCTTCTCTGACTAAATTAACGCTTGCCTGAATAAATTAACGCTTGCCTGACTAAATTAATGCTTACCTGACTAAATTAACGCTTGCGTGAGAAAATTAACTGTTGCCTGATATACTAAGGATTGCCTGACTAAATTAACGCTTGCCTGACTAAATTAATGCTTGCTTGACTAAAAATTCGCTTGCCTCACTAAATTAACGCTTGCCTGACTAAATTAATGCTTCCCAGATCAGTATACTGCTTGCCTGACGAAAATAACGCTTGCCTGTCTAAATTATTGTTTGCCGAGCTAAATTTACGTTTACCTTACAAAATTTTTGCTTGCCTGAATAGATTTATGCTTGCCTGACTTCATTTAAATTATCCTGACTACATTTTCACTTGCCTGACTACAGTTATTCTTCTCGGACTATTTAAGCTTGCTTGACTACGTTTAATCTTGCCAGACTGCATTTATGCTTGTCTGACTACATTTACGCTTGCCTGACTACATCTAGGCTTGCCTGTCTCCATTAATCTGCTTGCCTGACTACATTTACGCTTGCCTGACTACATTTACGCTTGCCTGACTACATTTACGCATCTTTGACTATATTAAAGCTTTCCTGACTACCTTCACGCTAGCCTGACTACATTTATGCTTGCCTGACTACCTTCACGTTTGCCTTACTACATTTACCCTTAAATGACTACATTTGCGCTTGCCTGACTTAATTAACGCTTGTCTGACTAAATTAAAGCGTCCCTGATTAAATTAACGCTTGTTGGACTACATTTACCCTGGCCTGAATAACATAACGCTTGCTAGAATAAATTATCTCTTGCCAGACTAAATAAACGCTAGCCGCACTAAATTAATGCTTGCATAACTAAACTAATGTTTCTATGACTAAATTAATGCGTACCGGAATAACTTAATGCTTGCCTGAATAAATTTACGCTTACCTGACAAAATTAATACTTGCCTGTCTAAATTAACGCTTCCCTGATAAATTAACGCTTGCTTGACTAAATTAACGCTTGCCTTACTAAATTAACGCTTGGCTGACTAAATTAACGCTTGGCTGGCTAAATTAACATGTTCCTGACTAAACTAACGCTTGCCTAACAATATTCACGCTTGCCTGACGACATTTACTCTTGACTGACTACATTTACGCTTGTCTGACTATATTTACCCTTGCTTGACTACATATACGCTTGCTTGACTACAGTTATTCTTTCCTGACAACATTTACGCTTGCCTGACTACATTTAATCTTGCCTGACTGCATTTACGCTTGCCTTTCTACATTTACTCATGCCAGACTACATTTACGTTTGCTTGCCTACATTTATGCTTGCCTGATTATACTTACGTTTGCCTTACTACATTTACGTTTGCCTGACGTACAGTTATTCTTCACTGACAACATTTACGATTGCCTGACTACATTTAATCTTGCCTGACTGCATTTACACTTGCTTCACTACATTTACGCTTGACTGAGAACTTTTGCGCTTGCCTGACTAAATTAACGTTTACCTGTTTAATATACAGCTTACCTGACAGAATTAAAGCTTGCCTGATTAAATAATCGCTTGCCTAACTAAATTAACGCTTACATCTCTAAATTTACGCTTGTCCGATTAAATTTACGCTTGTCCGATTAAATTTACGCTTGTCCGATTAAATTTACGCTTACCTGACTAAATTTTAACTTGCCTGACAAGATTTACGCTTGCCTGAGTACGGGCTCGCCATAGCCCGTGGTACTTGGAACTTTTTGCTCTAGGTAGCGAATCCTAAACAACAACAACAACAGCTTGCCTGTGAACAACTGTTCTTCCATGACTATTTATGCTTGCTTGACTTCATTTAAGCATGCTTGACTATATTTACGCTTGTCTAACTACATTTCGATTCCTGACTACATTTAGGCTTGCTTGTCTCCATTTATGCTTGCATGGTTACATTTACGCTGGCCTCACTACATTTACGTTTTCCTGACTACATTTACGCTAGCCAATCTACATTTATGCTTGCCTAACTACATTTACGCTTGCATTACTACATTTACGCTTGCCTTAATAGAGTTACGCTTGCTTGAATAAATTTACGTTTCCCTGACTAAATTAACGTTTTACTGACTAGATTTACGCTTGCCTGACTAGATTAACGATTGTCTGACAAGATTAACGCTTGCCTGACTAAATTATGCTTGCCTGACTAAATTAACGCTTGCCTGACTAAATTAACGCTTGCCTGACTAAATTAACGCTTGCCTGACTAAATTAACGCTGGCCTGCGTAAATTAACTCATGCCTAACTAAATTAAAGCTTGCCTGAATGAATTATTACTTGTCTAACTAAATTATTACTTGCCTGACAAAATTATTACTTGCCTGACTAAATTATTACCTACCTGACTTAATTGAGAGTAAGAATAAATACTTGCCTGATTAAATTAATACTTGCCTGACTAAATGAATATTTGCTTTAATAAATTAATACTTGCCTGAGTAAATTAATATTTGTCTGATGAAATTAGTACTTGACTGACAAAAATAATACATGCATGATTAAATAATTACTTGCCTGACTAAATAAATACTTGAATAAATACCTGAATAAATAATTTCTTACTAGACTAAACTAATGCTTGCCTGACTAAAGTAAAGCTTACCTGACTAAATTGTTATTTGCCACACTATATTTGTGCTTACCTTAATATATTACAGCTTGACTGACAAAATTAACGCATGCATGACGATATTAAACCTTGCCTGACTAAATTTACGTTTGCCTGACTTAATTAATGCTTAGATGACTAAAATTCTTACCTGACTCAAATGCTTGCTTGACGGAATCAACGCGTGCAAGACTAAATTAACGCTTGCCTGACTAAATTAACGCTTGCCTGAATACATTTACGCTTGCTTGACTACCTTCACGCTTGCCTTACTACATTTACCCTTTCCTGACCACATTTATGCTTGCTTGACTACATTTACGCATCTTAGACTACATAAAAGCTAGCCTGACTACACTTTCGCTATCCTGTCTACATTTACGCTTGCCTGACTACCTTCACGCTAGACTGTCTACATTTACGTTTGCCTGACTACCTTCACGCTAGACTGACTACATTTGCGCTTGCCTGACTACATTTACGCTTGCCTAAATAAATTATCTCTTACCTGACTAAATTAACGCTTGTCTGACTAAATTAAAGCGTCCTTGACTAAATTAACGATTGTATGACGACATTTACCCTTGCCTGAATACCATAACGCTTGCCAGAATAAATTATCTCTTGTCTGACTAAATGAACGCTTGCCGGACTAAATTAATGCTTGCATGACAAACCTAATGTTTCTATGACTAAATTAATGCTTGCCGGAACCATTTAATGCTTGTCTGAATAAAATACCGCGTCCCTGACTAAATTAAGGCTTGTCTGACACCATTTACGCTTGCCTGACTATATTTAAGCTTAACTGACTACAATTACACTTCTCTGACTATATTAAAGTAAGCCTGACTACACTTACGCTAGCCTGTCTACATTTACGCTTGCCTGACTACCTTCACGCTAGCCTGAATACATTTACGCTTGCCTGACTTCCTTCCCGCTTGCCTTACTACATTTACCCTTTCCTGACCACAGTTACGCTTGCCTGACTACATTTATGCTTGCCTGAAAAACTTAACGCTTGCCTGAATATAATATCTCTTGTCTGACTGAATGAACGCTTGTCTAACTAAATTATTGCTTGCGTGACTAAACAAATGTTTCTAAACTAAATACTAAATTAATGCTTGCCGGAAACAATTAATGGTTACCTGAATTAATTAACGCTTGCCAGAAAAAATTAATGCTTGCCTGACTAAATTAACGGTTGCGTGACTAAATTAACGCTTGCTTGACTAAATTAACGCTTGCCTGACTAAATTATCCCTTGCCTGACTAAATTAACGCTTGTATGACTAAATTATCGCTTGTCAGACTAAATTAACGCGTCCCTGACTAAATTAACGCTTGCCTGACTACATTTACGCTTGCCCGACGACATTTACGATTGCCTGAATACATTTACGTTTGCCTGACTACACTCACGATTTCATGACTACATTTGCGCTTTTCTGACTACATTTACGCTTACCTGACTAGATTTAAGCTAATCTGACTACATTTACGCTTACCTGACTACATTTAAGCTAATCTGACTACAATTACGCTGGCCTAACTACATTTACGCTTGTAGGGCTGAACTTACTCTTGCCTGACTACATTTACACTTGCCTAAATTTATTTAGGCTTGCCTGACTACATTTAAGCTCACCTGTCAATATTTATGCATGCCTGACTACATTTACGCGTGCCTGACTACACTTACACTTGCTTGATTATATTTAAACTTGCCTGACTATATTTATGCTTGCCTCTCTACATTTACACATCCCTTCCTACATTTACGCTTGCCTGACTATATTTAAGCTTGCCTGACTACATATACGCTTACCTGACTACATTTTACTCCTGACTGACTACTTTTGCGCTTGAAGGACTAAATTAAAGCGTGCCTGACTAAATTAATGATTGCATGACTAAACTTATGTCTCAATGAGAAAATTAGTGCTGGTCGGAATTAGTTATTGCTTGAAGGAATCAATTAACGCTTGCCTGACTAAATTATCGCTTACCTGCTAAATTAACACTTGCCAGATTAAAATAACGCTCATACTGAATAAATTAAAGCTTGCCTGACTACATTTACGCTAGCCTGACCACATTTACGCTTTTCTGACTACATTAAAGCTAGCCTCATTATACTTACGCCTGCCTGTCTATATTGTTGCCTGCTTGACTACGTTCACGCTAGCCTGACAAAATTTACGCTTGCCTGACTAACTTCACGCTTGCCTTACTACATTTACCCCTGCCTGACTACATTTTGCTTGCCTGACTCCATTTACGTTTGCGTGAATATCTTTTTCCAGGAAACAATTTTAAGTTTCTACTACGCTCCTGGAAAGTATTAGAGAGAAGTGAAAACGTTTGTTTTCATGCATTAGATACGTCATTTTGTGTGGTTTTAAATAGGTTTGCAAAACTTATAACCTAAACCTACTTACCTAACATTAATTTGTAAATTTGTGACCCTTTTTGTACCATAATTTGAAACTTTTTGACATTATTTATACCCTAATTTGAAACTTTGTGACACCTCTTATAAAGTATTTAAAGTTAAAATGTTAAAACTGAATATAATTTAAAATGTAAATATATAAAAAATACATTTCTACATTTAGTAAGACAAAAAAAAATCATAATAAAGGTTGGTTCATAATTTTTAATCATGTTTCATTTGTAGTATCGGGGTGTAGTGGCCTGGTGTAGTAGCGTGGTGTAATAGCCTGGTGTTGATGCATGGTGTAGTAGCGTGGTGTAGTATCCTGTTGTAGTAGCCTGGTGTAGCAGCGTTGTGTAGTAGCCTGGTGTAGTAGCCTGTTGTAGTAGCCTGGTGTAGTAGCCTGGTGTAGCAACGTTGTGTAGTAGCCTGGTGTAGTAGCGTGGTGTAGTAGTGTAGTGTAGTAGCCTGGTGTAGTAGCCTGGTGAAGTGGCGTGGTGTTGAAGCCTGGTGTCTATGTGTGGTTTAGTAGCATCCTGTAGTAGCCTGGTGTGGATGGTGTTGGAGGTGGTGACGGTGGTGTGGGGGCGGTGGTGTTGGGGGTGGCGTGGTGGTGTTGGGTGTTGAGGTGGTGGTGGTGGCAGTGCTGGTGATGGGGGTGGCGACGGTGGTGGTGGTGTGGGGGTGGTTGTAGTGGTGATGTTGGGGGTAGCGGTGGTGGTATTGGGGGTGACAGTGATGGGGTTGGGGGTTGTGGCGGTGGTGTTGGGGTAGTGGTGGTGGTATAAGGGTAGCAGCGGTGGTATCGGGGGGTGGCAGCGGTGGTGGTGGCGGTGGTCTGGGGATGGCGGTGGTCTGGGGATGGTGGTGGTGGTGTTGGGGGTAGAAGCGGAGGTGTTGGGGGTGGCAGATGGTGTTGGGGTCGTAGCGGTGGTGTTAGGGGTGGCGACGGTGGTGTTGGGGGGTGGCGGCGGTGGTGGTGGTGGTGGTCTTGGCAAGGTGGCGACAATGGTCGGGGCGGTGGTGTCGGTGTGGTGGCGGTGGTGTGGGGGTTGCTGGGGAGGTGTGGTCGTGGCTGGGGTGGTGTGGGGGTGGCGGCGGTGGTGTTGTAGTAGTGGTTGTAGTCGTGGTGAGGTAGTGGTAGGGAAGATGTGGGTGTGGGGGTGGTGAGGGTGGTGTGGCAGTTGAGACGGCTGTGGAGGTGGTGTGGGTATGGAGGTTGTGAGGTGGTGTGAGTGTGACTGTAGTGAGGGGTGTCGCGGTAGTGGGGGTGGCAGTGGTGAGGGTGGTGTGGGTTTGGCAGTGGCAGAGTGGGGGTGGTGGTGGAGAGGGTGGTGTGGGTTTGGGTTTGGTGGAGGTGGTGTGAATGTGGGGTGGTTGGGATGGTGTGGGTGTGGGGGTGGTGGGGGTTATGTGGGTGTGTGAGTGGTGGGGGTGGTATGGGTGTGGCGGTTGTGGGGGTGGTGTAATTGTGGGGGTGGTGTGGGTGTGGGGGTTGTTGCGACGGTGTGGGTGTAGGGGGTGGTAGGGGTGGTGTGGGTGTGGTAGTGGTGGGGGTGGTGTGAGTTTTACGGTTGTGGAGGTGGTGTGGGTGTGGGGGTGGTGGGGGGTGGTGTGGGTGTGGCAGTGGTGGGGGTGGTGTGGGGGTGTTGAGTGTGGGCGTGGTGGGTGTGGGGGTGGTGGGTGTAAGGGTGGTGTGGGTGTAAGGGTGGTGGGGGTGGTGTGGGTGTGGGGGAAGTGGGATTGGTGTGGGTATGGGGGTTGTGGGGATGGTGTTGGTGTGGGGGTGGTGTGGATGTGGGGATGGGAGGGGCCTCATAGCCTGGTGGATAGCGCGCAGGACTCGTAATTCTGTGGCGTGGGTTCGATTCCCGCACGAGGCAGAAACAAATGGGCAAAGTTTCTTTCACCCTGAATGCCCCTGTTACCTAGCAGTAAATAGGTACCTGGGAGTTAGTCAGCTGTCACAGGCTGCTTCTTGGGGGTGGAGGCCTGGTCGAGGACAGGGCCGTGGGGACACTAAAGCCCCGAAATCATCTCAAGATAACCTCAAGATAAGATGGTGAGGTGGTGTGGGTGTAGGGATGGTGGGGGTGGTATATAGGGTGGGTTGTTGGGATATTGAGGGTGTGGGGGTGATGTGGGTGTGGGGGTGGTGTGAATGTTGGTGTAACACCTGATTTTCTATCTACCCTTTAATAGTGAGAAAGTAAAGCAAAGTAAGGAAGAAAGGAGGGGAGGAAGAAAGAGGGATGAAGGATGGGTAGATAGAACATGGGGGGAGGTTGAGGCAGGAACTGAAGTAGAGAGAGGCGAGCGGGAATAGAAAACGGGGAGCGAACGGGAAGAGAGGAGGCAGGAGGGATAGAAGGAAGGAGGAGGAGTAGTGATGTAGGAGGAGGAATAATAGAGAGAGTAGGGAGTGTACCCTGACTGTTATACTATCAATGATGTTATACTATAATAATGTTCTGATGAAAGCTGCCTCCACCTGTCATTGAAACTAAATATAAATTCCACTTTTTTAAACAATGCGACAGGAACACTGCTTATAGATAGAACGAATATAACCGTTTTGGAAAAAATGTTCAATGTCAACCAATATTTTTTGACTAGTTGTATATGAAAAGTGCTGAAATTGTCCAAAGTTTCAGTACTGCAGCGTGAATAGAAAGGGAGATTTTTTTCAACGTTTTTTACACATTTTCTAGTCTACACTTCAGAACACACGTTTCAGATATAATTATTCTGTGACACTTTTCTGACACATTAGCATATAATTAAGGATCGTTAGTTAGATAATTTCCAAAACATCTTTAGTTTTCCTAATACAAATTTTCAAAGTTTCCCCCCAAAATTATGCAATTATGGCATGTTTATTGCTATTATAAAATCAATAAATGAACTTAGAGAAAAAAAACTTTCTACCTTAAACCTTATGCAATAAAACTTTCATTTATTGAATTTTTGGAACTAAACTCCCCCTTAATTCAGTTATCTCTCACGTGTTCATCTAGCAACCCGTTCTCACACAAGACAGCACATATATGACTTAATGCTTAAAGTCAATATGTTGAATATGAATTAGTAAATATGTGATATATTCCCAGTTACTTTTTTTACCAAGGCCCAAACTCTTCCTCACGTACCAATTTACGTGTCACAGTACCCGTCCGTCAACATAGATAGCAGAATATTCGTGATTGGTTCAATTATAAGGAAAATTGTAGTTTTCAGGTCCCACATGGGTTGTGAAATTTACCTACTGTTGTCCATGCTCTTATAATATTACAGATCAGCTATATCCTATTGAAGGCTCGTAGTTTTGTTTTGAGAAATATTAGTTGTTCTTAGTAAATTATAATAAGCACTATAAATTATTACATAGAATAACAGTGCTTCACCAATCAATATTATATACCATAGTTTGGCTTTAAAAATCTTTAAAGAATGTTTTGTAGGAACGCTAACAGAAAACGATGTTACATTTGAATGTCTATGGGGTAAACTACTGCAAACAGGACGGTATTGTGTCTACTATACCAACTATAGCTAGGATGGGTATATTGTCACCTACCGCCTGTTATGTGGGAAAGGGGTCCAATACCACCCACAGGATGGGTATGAGGGTCACATCCACCCACAGGATGAGTATGGGGATCACATCCACCCACAGGAAAGGTATGGGGTCCAATACCACCCACAGGATGAGTATGGCGTCCACTACAACCCACAGGATGGGTATGGGGCTCCAACCACCCATAGAATGGGTATGGGGCTCCAACCACAAATAAAATGGGTATAGGGTCCAATAACACCCACTGGATGTTTATGGCGTCCATTGCCGCGCGTCGAGCTCGAAAACAGCAGCATTCATCTCAGAACCATGCCTATTTCACACAGATTCCTTAATAAACGTAAGAGTTTTATATGTCACAAGAAAGATAGAAATATAAGCTTCATTCTAAATACCTTACCATGGGCATATTTAAATTTAAAGCGAAGATACGTGTACTTTTATAATAGCCGAGCTTTAACCCCGGACAGATTGATCGACCGAGCAACTCTCTCTCAGAACAATGTTTATTTCACGTGAATTCGTTAATAAACATATATGTTTTATATGTCTCAAGAAAGGCAGACATATAAGCTTCACTTTAAACACTTTACCATAGACATATTTAAAGTTCTAATGAAGATACATGTATTTTAAAAATTACGGAGCTCCCACCCCGTACAGACTGAACGACAGAGCAACTCTCTCTCAGATCAATGTTTATTTCACGTAAATTCGTTAATAAACACAAATGTTTTATATGTCTTAAGCAAGATAGAAATAAGAGCTTCATTTTCAATACATTACAATAGACATATTTATAGCTCAAGTGAAGATACATATGTTTTTATAGTAGCGCTCAGTAGCTTGTCGGGCATGGAGTGCAGACGCCTACGCACTTGCCGATATATTGTATAATTATCAAAGATACGCTAATAAAGCCTAAAATCTTATATGCCTCCAGAAAGACCGAGATATGAACATTATTATGATTTCACCAAATGAAATATATCATGTTCGAGAACAAAGATATATCAATTTTAAATTAAGTTTCGACTCCTGCTCGGGCGAGAGAGAGGGAGCGACTCTCGCCCCATCTATTGGAGATTCTGTCCACTAAAGACCCAAAGCTACTCAAACCCTCCTAGCATTATTTAAGTAATGAAGTAATATGGTATATTTACTATAATGTGGGTGCTGAATGCAGAACATGAGAAAACATATATTTACTCCAAACTAATATAATTTCATTATGAAATAAGTAAATAAGTAGCATCAAAGGAAGTCGACGGTCCAAGCGTCAATGTTGTGGAACGACTTATCCAAGATATATCGTTGTTTGGAAAGTGTTTGTTGGCATATCCAGTTGTCGCACTTCTCTGCACAAATTATCACAAATTTAAATTATAATGTTAACAAGTAGAATACGTATTTTTAATAAAATCTAACATAGCTAGCCAGAAAACATTTAACATTTATTAAAAAAATATATGTTTGGAAGTTAAATCGACTTCATAGGACAATAGTGTTGTTTTATATACTCGTTATTCGTTGACATGCGTTCGCTACTTAAACTACCATGTACTGTACTTATGTGAAATCTCCCATGTCTCTTCGCTCATCTCACCGAACCCTACAGGCTCTGTGATATATTGCTTAATTAATTGAGATTCACAAATAAAGCTTATAATTGTATATGTTATCAAAAAGGCAGAGCTTATTTTAGTTCATTTATTATGCACCCCATACCCATCCTATGGGCGATAGTGGAGTGTTACAGAGGCGCATAATGGGCTCAGGGACTGAGCCCCACAATTCATATAGCCAAGGAAGTTATAATCTTGATAAGCTAGTTACAAAAGTCAATGCACATTGTCAAATCAACAATGGGCTCGAGACCGACCACAAGTACAGTTTATAATTTAAGCAACTGACATATATGGAGGGCTAGTGTCACAATTGATTTGTTTATCCTACACATAACCCCCTCTCCCCCATCCAATGGGCAGCGGTGGATAGGTTACAATCAAGTCGTTTTTTGCGTTTTATTCAGAAATTAGATCTTATTGGGTGAGGAAAGATATTCATATTTTAAAGAAGGCTTCTTGGCTGATGCTCTCCATTGATGGAAAATCTACAACCTTTTGAAAATCAATGTTAGTTTGATCTAGATATTGTAATTAACGAAAGTATTTATGTCATCTGAAAGGTAGAAATATAGGCTACATCTAAAATCCTTTGTCATAAATATAACTGAAGTGAAAACGAAGATATATGCGTTTTGATAGTTACTTGATAACTAGCTCTGAGAGTGTGAAGCCCTGCACACCAGCCAATAAATTGTATAATTAGTTTCCATATATTTTAATTAATCTTAAAAATCTATATGTCAGAAGAAAGGAAGATGTAGCCGTTAATGTGACAACATTTAAAAATATATATATCTTAAGTTAAATAAATAATATCACCTTATCGCCGGTGTCCGGACACATAAAAATTACCTAGGTATCAGTATCCAGCCAGGCGGGGATCACAGGCTGCACAATACTGATAAATTATGTAATGCACTACTTGTGGTCCATCTCGAACCCATTTATGATGTGACGACTTATAGTGAATTTTGTAACTAGCTCATCAAGATTGTAACTTGCTTAGCTAAATGATTTGTGGTGTTCGGTCCATTCATTTTCTTTCTTTATTATGCACCCCATAATACACATCCCGTGGGCGGTGGTGTAAAGGATTACAGAGGCACATAATCGGTTCAGGAACTGAACCCTCTAGTTCGTTTAGCTAAGCAAATAACAATCTTTTGACGCTAGTTACAAAATTATTAATGTACACATACTTATGCATACATGTACATATTCATACGTATACATATATACATACACATACATATTTAATCACCACCACAAATACACACATCAGTAATCTTTTGTGTCACAAGTGATTCAACAAGAGGCTCACAACAGTCACTATACAAGGCACTTTACATCTATGGTGAGTCACACAGTTACTAGTCTTGCTCCACACCCACCCAACTGGGCGGCAACTTTACAGTCATGTGCTCCACACCCACCCAACTGGGCGGCAGCTTTACAGTCATGTACTCCACACCCACCCAACTGGGCGGCAGCTTTACAGTCATGTGCTCCACACCCACCCAACTGGGCGGCAGCTTTACAGTCATGTGTTCCACACCCACCCAACTGGGCGGCAGCTTTACAGTCATGTGCTCCACACCCACCCAACTGGGCGGCATCTTTACAGTCATGTGCTCCATACCCACCCAACTGGGCGGCAGCTTTACAGTCATGTGTATGCATTACCTACAGTAAGCAAATTTTGGATACTTCGCTAAGATTTCGGGCAGCACATCATTATGAATGAAGTACTTACACATTTCATGGACACTATTGATGTTGTTATCTTTAAATTCCGCTATTTTTCACATTCCATTATATAATGACTCAAAGTATGCGAATAGTTCTGCTGACAGAGTTTACATTTAGTCAAATCTACATCATCAGATGTTACAAACTTCCAGAGGTACTTGTAGCTGAGCCTAAAGCTAGCAGTGGTAACATCTAGAAGTCTGCTAACATTATTGGATGACCCATAGACGAGCGATTCATCAAAGTTTATACAATATTGTGAAATTGAGAGTCAGTGTAGTAACATAAATTGGTAAATAATAAATATTGTAAGTTAAGAATCTGATGCATGTGTGTGTGTTGGGGGGGCGGGGGTTATACCCTTGGTAAGCGAGAGTGGAAAGTAACCTTAGACGTACTGCGGTCAATGTGGGGGGGGAGGGGGAGGGAGGGTGGGAGAGTCAAATCCACCCTCCAACATCTGGACATAGTACCAGCAGCCTCCACAACACTCCATCAGCCTCCAGCTGATGCCTGTAGATGCCTCATCTAACCTCACTTTTTGTCATTTTGTCCCGAAATAGCTATATGCTGACTGGACGTGTATGTATGTATGTATGTATGCATGTATGTATGTATGTATGTATGTATGCATGTATGAATGGATAGATGTATGTATGTACGCATGCATGCATGTATGTATGTATGCATGCATGTATGTATGTATGTATGTATGTATGTATGTATGTATGTATGTATGTATGTATGTATGTATGTATGTATGTATGTATGCATGTATGTATAGATGGATGGATGTATGTACGCATGCATGCATGTATGTATGTATTTATATATGCATGTATATACGCATGTATGTATGTATTTATATACGCATGTATATACGCATGTATGTATGTATGGATGTACGCATGCCTGTATGTATGTATTTATATATGCATGCATATACGCATGTATGTATTTATATACGCATGTATTTATATACGCATGTATTTATATACGCATGTATGTATGTATGTATGTATGTATGTATGCATGCATGTATGCATGTATGTATGTATGTACGCATGCATGTATGTATGGATGTACGCATGCATGTATGTATGTACGCATGTATGTACGCATGTATGTATGTATGTATGTATGTACGTACGTACGTATGTATGTATGTATGTATGTATGTATGTATGTATGTATGTATGTATGTATGTATGTATGCATGCATGTATGCATGTGTGTATGTATGTATGTATGTATGTATGTATGTATGTATGTATGTATGTATGTATGTATGTATGTATGTATGTATGTATGTATGTATGTATGTATGTATGTATGTATGTATGTACGCATGCATGTATGTATGGATGTATGTATGGATGTACGCATGGATGTACGCATGTATGTACACATGTATGTACGCATGTATGTACGCATGTATGTACGCATGTATGTATGTATGTATATATGTATGTACGCACGCATGTATGTATGCATGTATGTATGTATGTATGTATGTATGTATGTATGTATGTATGTATGTATGCAGGCGATGAGTCACAATAACGTGGCTGAAGTATGTTGACCAGACCACACACTAGAAATTGAAGGGACGACGACGTTTCGGTCCGTCCTGGACCATTCTCAAGTCGATTGTGATGAGGAGATATAGAGATCCTAAATGTAGTTGTTGTCCTTGTATATAAGTCACCGGAGGCAAACCCTCAGCAGTTTAAAGACCAACTAATGAAAATAGAGCACTGCTTGGAAAACCTCACAAATCCAGCTCCGAACATCATCCTGCTTGGGGACTTCAACCTACGGCACCTGAAATGGAAGCACCTGGCTAATACAGTAATATCAGAAAGAATACCAGGAAGTAGCCTAAATGAGCAGGCACATGCAAATGACCTGCTACGGATGTGCGATAGGTTTGCCTTAAACCAGCAAATAGTAGAACCAACTAGGAAGGAGAACACGCTGGACCTCATTTTCACTAATAATGATGAGTTGATCGGGAACATAATGATTACAAATACCTGTTACTCAGATCACAACTTAATTGAGGTACTGACAACCATGGGGAATGGACCTTCAAAACCAGTCCAGATTCCCGGTGGAGGAGATTTCAGCAAATTCAACTTCAATAATAAACGGATAAACTGGGAGCAAATAAACCAGGACTTCACAGAAATAAACTGGGAAGAACAGCTAGGAAATGCAAACCTGAACCAGTGCCTGGAAAAAATAAGCTCAGTAGCACTAGAAATATGTTCAAACCGCATACCCCTAAGAAAAAAGAGAAAGAGATGCAGATTGGAACGGGAACGTCGTTCCCTATATAGGCGAAGAAAACGAATCGCGGAACAACTTGAGAGTCGCACCCTATCTCAAGAACGGCGAAGAAGGTTAGGTAGAGAAATAGAAACAATTGAACTCAAGCTACAAGAATCATACAAAACCCAGGAGAGGCAAAGAGAGCAAAAGGCCATCAGTGAAATAGAGAGAAATCCGAAATATTTTTTCTCCTATGCAAAATCAAGATCAAAAACCACATCTAGTATCGGGCCCCTGCGAAAGGGAGATGGAACTTTCACAGATGACAACAAAGAAATGAGCGAGTTACTGAGGAAGCAGTACGACTCTGTTTTCAGTGAGCCATTAAATGCACTAAAGATTGATAACCCAAATGAATTTTTCATGGATATGATACCAACATCAAATCACATATCAGACGTCGCCCTATCCTCACTAGATTTTGAAGAAGCCATAAACAGTATGCCTATGCACTCTGCACCAGGCCCGGATTCTTGGAACTCCATATTCATCAAGAACTGTAAAAAACCACTATCGCAGGCCCTTCACATTCTGTGGAGACAAAGCCTAGATACTGGCGTTATCCCTGACATACTAAAAACAGCAGAGATAGCACCACTCCATAAAGGAGGAAATAAGGCAGAGGCAAAAAATTACAGACCGATAGCACTAACATCGCACATCATAAAAATTTGAGAGAGAGTGCTAAGAAGTAAGATCACAAAATACATGGAATCACAGCATCTCCATAACCCCGGACAACATGGTTTCAGAACAGGGCGCTCTTGCCTGTCGCAGTTGCTGGACCACTATGATATGGCATTAGATGCTATGGAAGACAAACAAAACGCTGATGTAATTTACACAGATTTCGCAAAAGCTTTTGATAAATGTGACCATGGTGTTATTGCACATAAAATGCGTTCAAAAGGAATTACCGGGAAAATAGGCAGATGGATCTACAATTTCCTGACTAACAGAACCCAATGTGTAATAGTCAACAAAATAAAATCCAGCCCATCAACCGTGAAGAGCTCAGTCCCCCAGGGTACTGTGCTTGCTCCAGTACTTTTTCTCATCCTCATATCGGACATAGACCAGAACACAACCTATAGCACTGTATCATCCTTTGCAGATGACACTAGGATTTTCATGAGAGTTGGCAACATAGAGGACACGGCAAACCTCCAATCAGATGTTGATCAGGTCTTTCTATGGGCTACAGAAAATAATATGGTATTCAACGAGGATAAGTTTCAGCTCATGCGCTACGGAAAAATTGAAAACATAAAAACAGGAACCACGTACAAAACGCAGGCAAATCATAACATAGAACGAAAAGGCAATGTAAAGGACCTGGGTGTACTCATGTCGGAAGACCTTACCTTTAAAGAACACAATAAAGTAGCCGTCACAACTGCAAGAAAAATAACAGGTTGGATAACAAGAACTTTTCACACTAGAGATGCTATACCGATGATGATACTTTTCAAAACGCTTGTGCTATCTAGAGTGGAGTACTGCTGCACAATGACAGCCCCTTTCAAAGCTGGAGAAATTGCTGACCTAGAGAGCGTGCAGAGATCCTTTACTGCTAGAATCCACTCAGTAAAACATCTAAATTACTGGGACCGACTAAAGAGCCTAAATCTGTACTCCCTTGAGCGCAGGCGGGAGAGATACATAATAATTTACACGTGGAAAATAATTGAGGGGCTGGTCCCAAACCTGCACACAGAAATAACACCACATGAGACCAGAAGACATGGCAGGATGTGCAGAATACCCCCGTTGAAAAGCAGAGGTGCAACAGGTACTCTGAGAGAGAACTCTATCAACATCAGAGGCCCGAGACTGTTCAACACGCTTCCACTACACATAAGGGGCATAACTGGCAAACCCCTCACAGTGTTCAAGAGAGAACTGGATAAGCACCTCCAAAGGATACCTGATCAACCAGGCTGTGACTCATACGTCAGGCTGCGAGCAGCCGCGTCTAACAGCCTGGTTGATCAGTCCAGCAACCAGGAGGCCTGGTCGACGACCGGGCCGCGGGGACACTAAGCCCCGGAAGCACCTCAAGGTAGCCTCAAGGTAGGAGGTAGGGACAGGCAATAAATAGGCAAGAGAGAGCTGAGGAGGAAAGTCAGGTGTAGGGGATAGTAGTAATGGAAACTGCAGCAGGCCTATTGGCCCATACGAGGCAGCTCCTATTATAACCACCGAAGGAGAAGTAATAGGAAAAAGAAGAGGATAGCAAGGGAGCGTAGGAGAAGACAATGAGCAGAAAAAGGGAGAAGAGAGAAAGAAAAGGAAAGAGAAAGAAAGAAATGGAAGGGGGAAAGCTTATGTTAAGTCACGTTTGTTAGAAAGATTAGAGCATTTGAGTATATACTGTGAAAGGGAAGAGTCCACAGCAACAAAGCCAGGACTTAAGTTCATGTTGGGTACATTGTTTATAAGAGCCGATTCTACAAGACGGCGTCTGTGTAGAGTAGAGGCAGGAAAGATTATTTTGGAGGAAGACCAATCAATGGGATGATTAGAATCCCTCACATGGCAGAAGAGAGCATTGTTAATGTCTGCACACTTAACACTTCTCTTGTGTTCTTTAAGTCTGTCATTCAGTGTACGGCCAGTTTCGCCAAAGTATTGGAGAGGACAAGATGAACAGGAAATAGAGTAGACACCAGCAGCATTACAAGCAGGAGGAGCAGTGTGAACTAGATTGCTACGAAGTATGATTGCTACTATGTATGTATGTATGTATGTATGTATGTATGTATGTATGTATGTATGTATGTATGTATGTATGTATGTATGTATGTATGTATGTATGTATGTATGTATGTACGTACGTATGTATGTATGCACGCATGCATGTATGTATGTATGTATGTATGTATGTATGTATGTATGTATGTATGTATGTATGTATGTATGTATGTATGTATGTATGTATGTATGTATGTACGCATGTATGTATGTATGTATGTATGTATGTATGTATGTATGTATGTATGTATGTATGTATGTATGTATGTATGTATGTATGTATGTATGTATGTATGTATGTATGTATGTATGCATGTGTGTATGTATGTATGTATGTATGTATGTATGTATGTATGTATGTATGCATGTGTGTATGTATGTATTCCCAATCACGTTAAAGACTCCCCCTCTATCATCCAGTTAAAGAGAAAAACAACTATACTAAATAATCAACTCCTTGTAACTTTAATTATGCTGACCTTCCTGTCTGTATTCAGACTGAGCCTACCATCATTAAAGGTGATTATAACGCTAGGCATAGGAATATTGGTAATTCGCAGTTCAGTAATCGTAACGGCAACCAACTGGTGTCACTATTAGGTAGTCACGATGATGCACAGATTGTGGGTGACCTTGAACCAACGCATATCTACGGAGGTATTCTTGGTCTATGTCTCGGTGTCAACGTCTCCCACACCGTGTGTGCCTCGTCAATAGTGCCAGTTATGGCGTCTGATCATCTGGCCATATTAGCCACTGTAAGCATTGGCAGCTCTATCCTCCCTGGTGGAGTGTTCAAGCGGAAGAGGCTGGCTGTGCCCATTGATCAACGAGACAATCTTGTTGCTCATGTGTCAGATTGGTGCAGTTCATCTGAGCCTTCATCAGTTGAAGATTTTAACAATGAGCTCACAGGTACTATCGAGCAGTTTATAGAATCACTTGATTCATCGTCCAGGCCACGTAACCCAAATTACACTGGTCATAGCACTTATGCTTATTATAATGATTCTAAATTGCATGCACTAAAACGCACTGCCAGAATAATTGGACTAGCTTGTAGAAGGACCCGCACTGCTGAAATGCTTCGGCTCTTTCAAGCGGCTCTGGCTAAGGCCAGGGAACGTATGGTGGAGCTGAGGCAGACAGACTGGGAAACTTTTGTCCGTGGTCTCAATTCTCACACGCCACTAAGTCGGGCATGGAAGGATATCAACAAGATCAAAGGGAAAAATGCTGCAGAGATCTCGTACCCTAATCCTCTGCACAGAGCAAATGATCTTGTTGATGCTTGGGCCACGACTTCCAGCTTTGACAGTCTTCCTCTACCCTCACAGAATGAATTAAATGATAGATATACTGATAGGGCAAGGTTCCTTGACTTCATGCTTCATCAAGAGGATGACTGTGACATGCTTTTTACTGAATACAAACTAGATTCTGCTCTACATAAAGGCAAAGCTACATCACCCGGGGAGGATGGAGTTACTTACGGCATACTGCTTATGCTTCTGCTAGTTCCAAGGAATACCTTTCTTCAATTGTATAATATGAGCTATGTAACTGGGGAGCTTCCTAAGTCATGGACCAACAGTGTTATTATTCCCATTCCTAAACCTCACCAGCCGAGTGCTTTATGCCCAGTCTCCCTCAGTAGTTGTCTCTATAAGTGTCTTGAGAAGATGGTTCTCAACCGTCTCCTTTACAAAATTAATAATATGTTGTCTCCCCAGATATATGGCTTTATGCATGGAAAGAGTGTACATCACTGTATTACCACATTCCTCACCGTGCATACTGATAGGTCATATACCACTTTCCTAGATCTTAAGTCAGCCTTTGACATTGCTAACCCACACGTCATTATGAGAGAACTTGCTAAAATGAATGTTGGAATGTTAATGTTAAAAATTGTTCAAACTGAAATAAATATATAACACTGTACGGTACAGTTGTGTTTAATTATGTTTTGCGATTCCTATGGAAAAGGTATTTGTGCACCAAGTACTACTAGGTCATTATGAGATATGCTGAATGTTGTCAATATACCATCTGAATACGCTTCACTTTGCGTTAATCATTGGACGTCCTAATGATTAAGGTCCCCAAAAGGACTTAATCAGACCTCAGTGGATAATTTTACTCTCCCTCTCTCTCTCTCTCTCCCTCTCTCTCTCTCTCTCTCTCTCTCTCTCTCTCTCTCTCTCTCTCTCTCTCTCTCTCTCTCTCTCTCTCTCTCTCTCTCTCTCTCTCTCTCTCTCTCTCTCTCTCTCTCTCTCTCTCTCTCTCTCTCTCTCTCTCTCTCTCTCTCTCTCCTCTCTCTCTCTCTCTCTCTCTCTCTCTCTCTCTCTCTCTCTCTCTCTCTCTCTCTCTCTCTCTCTCTCTCTCTCTCTCTCTCTCTCTCTCTCAGAGCATCCCCTTATGTGTTGTATGTGGGTGCTGAAGTTCAGTCTCTTGTCTATGTATAGGTGAAGGAACTTTCCATAATTGTTATTGCTAATGTTTACTTGTAATACTGGGTATACATCCGGTGTTCTTACCCTCGACCGCGGCGAGGGTAAGCCGTGGCCGTATGGTCTGAAACCCACAAATATTTACAATGGGGGGTGGGGGGGGGATAACATTTCCTCTTCAAGCACGCGCACACAAATGAACTATGTTACTTAACTGGAAGCACTCGTACAACATAATTTACACGATTTCTCAGGATAATTATACTTCTTACCAGCATATATACAGTATAGTACCTAGGAGGTTCTCTTCAATGATATCTAAGATAATTAAAAGAACCCAAGCAAACCACTGTGGAAATGTGCAGGACAAACATATCAATTGTGACACTAGCTCTCCACATATGGCATTTGCTTAATTTAGAAACTGTACTTGTGGTCGATCTCGAACCCATGTTGTTGATGTGACGATGTGTTATGAATTTTGTGGCTAGCTCCTCAAGATTGTAACTTGCTTAGATAAATAAATTGTGTGTTCAGTCCCTGAACTCATTATGTGATAAATTAACTAAACTAAAAACTATAGTCTGGCGACGAAGCCTGAACTGCATAATGTAAATAGGGATTAACCAGAAAAAGATATAGGTGAAGAATAACATCAGGTAACTGCGTTAATTACAATATTAGATCAAACTAACATTGATTTTCAAAAGGTTGTAGATTTTCCAACAATGGAGAGCATCAGCCAAGAAGCCTTCTTTTAAATATGAATATCTTTCCTCACCCAATAAGATCTAATTTCTGAATAAAACGCAAAAAACGACTTGATTGTAACCTATCCACCGCTGCCCATTGGATGGGGGAGAGGGGGTTATGTGTAGGATAAACAAATCAATTGTGACACTAGCCCTCCATATATGTCAGTTGCTTAAATTATAAACTGTACTTGTGGTCGGTCTCGAGCCCATTGTTGATTTGACAATGTGTATTGACTTTTGTAACTAGCTTATCAAGATTATAACTTCCTTGGCTATATGAATTGTGGGGCTCAGTCCCTGAGCCCATTATGCGCCTCTGTAACACTCCACTATCGCCCATAGGATGGGTATGGGGTGCATAATAAATGAACTAAAATAAGCTCTGCCTTTTTGATAACATATACAATTATAAGCTTTATTTGTGAATCTCAATTAATTAAGCAATATATCACAGAGCCTGTAGGGTTCGGTGAGATGAGCGAAGAGACATGGGAGATTTCACATAAGTACAGTACATGGTAGTTTAAGTAGCGAACGCATGTCAACGAATAACGAGTATATATAACAACACTATTGTCCTATGAAGTCGATTTAACTTCCAAACATATATTTTTTTAATAAATGTTAAATGTTTTCTGGCTAGCTATGTTAGATTTTATTAAAAATACGTATTCTACTTGTTAACATTATAATTTAAATTTGTGATAATTTGTGCAGAGAAGTGCGACAACTGGATATGCCAACAAACACTTTCCAAACAACGATATATCTTGGATAAGTCGTTCCACAACATTGACGCTTGGACCGTCGACTTCCTTTGATGCTACTTATTTACTTATTTCATAATGAAATTATATTAGTTTGGAGTAAATATATGTTTTCTCATGTTCTGCATTCAGCACCCACATTATAGTAAATATACCATATTACTTCATTACTTAAATAATGCTAGGAGGGTTTGAGTAGCTTTGGGTCTTTAGTGGACAGAATCTCCAATAGATGGGGCGAGAGTCGCTCCCTCTCTCTCGCCCGAGCAGGAGTCGAAACTTAATTTAAAATTGATATATCTTTGTTCTCGAACATGATATATTTCATTTGGTGAAATCATAATAATGTTCATATCTCGGTCTTTCTGGAGGCATATAAGATTTTAGGCTTTATTAGCGTATCTTTGATAATTATACAATATATCGGCAAGTGCGTAGGCGTCTGCACTCCATGCCCGACAAGCTACTGAGCGCTACTATAAAAACATATGTATCTTCACTTGAGCTATAAATATGTCTATTGTAATGTATTGAAAATGAAGCTCTTATTTCTATCTTGCTTAAGACATATAAAACATTTGTGTTTATTAACGAATTTACGTGAAATAAACATTGATCTGAGAGAGAGTTGCTCTGTCGTTCAGTCTGTACGGGGTGGGAGCTCCGTAATTTTTAAAATACATGTATCTTCATTAGAACTTTAAATATGTCTATGGTAAAGTGTTTAAAGTGAAGCTTATATGTCTGCCTTTCTTGAGACATATAAAACATATATGTTTATTAACGAATTCACGTGAAATAAACATTGTTCTGAGAGAGAGTTGCTCGGTCGATCAATCTGTCCGGGGTTAAAGCTCGGCTATTATAAAAGTACACGTATCTTCGCTTTAAATTTAAATATGCCCATGGTAAGGTATTTAGAATGAAGCTTATATTTCTATCTTTCTTGTGACATATAAAACTCTTACGTTTATTAAGGAATCTGTGTGAAATAGGCATGGTTCTGAGATGAATGCTGCGGTTTTCGAGCTCGACGCGCGGCAATGGACGCCTTAAACATCCAGTGGGTGTTATTGGACCCTATACCCATTTTATTTGTGGTTGGAGCCCCATACCCATTCTATGGGTGGTTGGAGCCCCATACCCATCCTGTGGGTTGTAGTGGACGCCATACTCATCCTGTGGGTGGTATTGGACCCCATACCCTTCCTGTGGGTGGATGTGATCCCCATACTCATCCTGTGGGTGGATGTGACCCTCAAACCCATCCTGTGGGTGGTATTGGACCCCTTTCCCACTTAACAGGCGGTAGGTGACAATATACCCATCCTAGCTATAGTTGGTATAGTAGACACAATACCGTCCTGTTTGCAGTAGTTTACCCCATAGACATTCAAATGTAACATCGTTTTCTGTTAGCGTTCCTACAAAACATTCTTTAAAGATTTTTAAAGCCAAACTATGGTATATAATATTGATTGGTGAAGCACTGTTATTCTATGTAATAATTTATAGTGCTTATTATAATTTACTAAGAACAACTAATATTTCTCAAAACAAAACTACGAGCCTTCAATAGGATATAGCTGATCTGTAATATTATAAGAGCATGGACAACAGTAGGTAAATTTCACAACCCATGTGGGACCTGAAAACTACAATTTTCCTTATAATTGAACCAATCACGAATATTCTGCTATCTATGTTGACGGACGGGTACTGTGACACGTAAATTGGTACGTGAGGAAGAGTTTGGGCCTTGGTAAAAAAAGTAACTGGGAATATATCACATATTTACTAATTCATATTCAACATATTGACTTTAAGCATTAAGTCATATATGTGCTGTCTTGTGTGAGAACGGGTTGCATCTAGATATCTCTAGCCTTAACTCTTACTTGAAGGGACATTGATTCAAAAAGAGGACTAAACAAAAGTCGAGCTTGTTATTCTACACATAGACATTTATTGAATCAAATTATTTCAATTTACATAGTTTTCACTATTTAACGTTTTGACATCCGATTATTTTAACACAATATTGACCAAATTAAAAAGGGGGGGGGGGATCACCCACTCCATACACGCTAACACCATACATACTAAATGGTCCAGACTCCACTAGCTCGTCACCACTAGGACACCCAATCAAGACAATGCATTACTGACACTCTTAACACACAACTCAAACGGATACACCCTCATGGTGACTGGCATCCACCAGGGTGGGAAGACTGGCTGGTCACCTTCTCTCTGTACAAGGTGGTCGCTCACTGCTCAAAACACCTCGCTGGCAGAGTCAGGGGTGGGTAATCTCTCAAGCCAATACAACGAGCTCCTTGTTAAATTGTACTGCCGTTTGCATAAGCTAGGCTGGCTCACTCTTCGACTACCATCTCCCTTCTCATAAAACACGTTCATACGCACACACACACACACACACACACTTGGAATCAAAAGGCTGGCATACCGAAAGGGGAATTATGAACAGATGAGAAGTTTCCTAAGGGATACCTTGGGACACAGACCTCAGAGATAAGTCTGTACAGGGTATGATGGACTATGTTACCAAAAAGTGTCAGGAGGCAATAAACAGGTTCATCCCTGCCCAAAGGGAAAAATCCGAGAAGCAACAGAAGAATCCATGGTATAATAGAGCATGTATGGAAGCGAAGATCGTAAGAAAAAACCTGGTAGCACATCTGGAGAGAAGGGACTTGGTGACAAATCGCCAACATGGGTTCAGGGAGGGTAAATCTTGCCTGACAGGCTTAATAGAATTCTACAACCAGGTGACAAAAATTAAGCAACAAAGAGAGGGCTGGGCGGACTGCATTTTCTTGGATTGTCGGAAAGCCTTTGACACAGTACCGCATAAGAGGCTAGTACCTAAGCTGGAGAGACAGGCAGGTGTAGCTGGTAAGGTGCTCCAGTGGATAAGGGAGTACATAAGCAATAGGAAGCAGAGAGTTACGGTGAGGGGTGAGACCTCCGATTGGCGTAAAGTCACCAGTGGA
Source organism: Procambarus clarkii (assembly GCF_040958095.1). NCBI lineage: Eukaryota > Metazoa > Arthropoda > Malacostraca > Decapoda > Cambaridae > Procambarus > Procambarus clarkii. Next base: position 10,807,965 of record NC_091183.1, on the reverse strand, counting down.
GTCCCACAGGGCTCTGTAGTCGGTCCTATCTTGTTTCTGATATATGTAAATGATATCCCGGAGGGTATGGATTCATTTCTCTCAATGTTTGCGAAAGATGCCAAAATTATGAGAAGGATTAAAACAGAAGAGGACTGTTTTAGGCTACAAGAAGACCTAGACAAGCTGAAGGAATGGTCGAACAAATGGTTGTTAGAGTTTAACCCAACCAAATGTAATGTAATGAAGATAGGTGTAGGGAGCAGGAGGCCAGATACAAGGTATCATCTGGAAGAAGAAATTCTTCAGGAGTCAGAGAAAGAAAAAGACTTGGGGGGTTGATATCACGCCAGACCTGTCTCCTGCAACACATATCAAGATGATAACATCAGCGGCATATGCCAGGCTGGTCAACATACAAACGGCATTCAGACACTTGTGTAAAGAATCATTCAGAATTTTGTATACCACATATGTCAGGCCAATCCTGGAGTATGTAGCCCCAGCATGGAATCCATATCTAGTCAAGGATAAGACTAAACTGGAAAAGGTTGAAAGGTTTGCCACCGGACTAGTACCCGAGCTGAGAGGTATGAGCTACGAGGAGAGACTATGGGAATTAAACCTCACTTCGCTGGAAGACAGAAGAGTTAGGGGGGACATGATCACCACATTCAAGATTCTGAAGGGAATTGATAGAGTAGATAAAGAGAGGCTATTTAAAACAAGGGGCACACGCACAAGGGGACACAGGTGAAAACTGAGTGCCCAAATGAGCCACAGAGATATTAGAAAGAACTTTTTTAGTGTCTGAGTGGTTGACAAATGGAATGCATTAGGAAGTGATGTGGTGGAGGCTGACTCCATACACAGTTTGAAGTGTAGATATGATAGAGCCCAGTAGACTCAGGAACCTGTACACCTGTTGATTGATGGTTGAGAGGTGGGATTAAAGAGCCAGAGCTCAACCCCCACAAACACAACTATCTGAGTACAACTAGGTGAGTACACCCACAATTACAACTCACAAACATACATGAAAGAGTGCAAAATACTTGCACTGTTACATATCCCCCTATCTCCCCCAAAATGAAGCTTTTTGTAGTGGGATCCAATCAAGATTGAATCACACTCGGAGACTTTCTTTAGTGGAGACATAAAATAAAAAGTAAGAATAAACATATCAATAAGGTGCATAAAAAAATACAAGAAAATACATCCTATCTAAAGAAAATTTAAAAAAAAGTGTGACAAATCCCTAGCTAAAATATTTATGTTAAATTTTTACTTGGTTTAACAAATTGTTAGTTTAACATTTTCCAGTAGCCTAAGATATCATTTAAAAGTCTCTGAAGATGTGGCACCAGGAAAGACGATTTTCAGACAGGAATGAGGGTCATGGCAACACTTCCCGAATTATCAGTTTCCGGATGCTGCTCGTTCAAGCGCTACCACAACGCTGTTAACCGGGGTCAGAGCCAAGAGCCTACTCGGTGCACTATATCGCTTACTCGGCAGTCCCCGTCACGTCAGGGTCAGGCCGCGCCGAGCATCTACTGTCCAGCATTTTTGGGATCCTGGCACAACCATTGTGGCGGCAATTTTCGCTCCCAAACTACAGACCCGCGCTGCTCTTCCAGCGACGTCCTTCTTCCCACATCTCTCGATGGAGTCTTCGGTCTGTACTGTCACACTGTCTCACACACGACCAGAAGTTGGTGTGTCTGCCGGCAAGTGGCAGCCAATGATGGCAACCGGGCTGGTCTTAACACACCGTCCTTGCGTGTAGTGCTCCCAACACCAAGCACCAGACTAAGTGCCAAGTGTGAGTATCTTCTTGGGCCCTGCTAGTGACCAATGACCATCATTAGGGGCCGGGCGCCAACCGTCACTGGCTGATCGTACACGGGGGACCATTCATCTTTTTGAGATATATACAAGAGTTGTTACATTCTTGTACAGCCACTAGTACGCGTAGCGTTTCGGGCAGGTCCCTGGAATACGATCCCCTGCCGCGATGAATCGTTTTTTCATCCAAGTACACATTTTACTGTTGCGTTAAACAGAGGCTACAGTTAAGGAATTGCGCCCAGTAAATCCTCCCCGGCCAGGATACGAACCCATGACATAGCGCTCGCGGAACACCAGGCGAGTGTCTTACCACGGAGACTGTAATTAATCTTCTTTCTTCCTTCCTTCTTCTTTCTTTCTTGTTATTTCTTCTCTCTTCTTTCTTCTTCCTTCTCTCTTCTTTCTTCTTCTTTCTTTCTTTCTTCTTCTTTCTTTCTCGTTCATCCCGTGGGGTCGTCGACAGGATAACCTGGGGGGGTCCACTGGTGTTCAATGGGGTCGCCTGGAGTTGGTAACCGGCAACATGGGATGGTCTAAATAATGACAGACAACCAGAGTCTACTATAGTCCATTTGGGGTCCACTGGAGATTGCCATGCGATGATTACAGGCAACATGGGGTCCATTGGGGTCCGTTGCTGATGGACCGATGGTAATGGACCAAACTGGGATCGTTGTTCTTCTTCTGCAATCAGTGGGGTCGTCGACATGACAACCTTGGGACCGCTGGGGTCCTGATGGTAACGGGACAAACCTCATCTGGGGTCCAATTTTGGGTACCCCGGTGATATTGGGGTCTACTGAGGACAGCCTGAGAGGTGGAACCTCCATGAGTGCAGACTGGGATCGTACTTGAGGCGTGACTGAAGGTGTCACTCTTGAAGCCTCTGTGTGGGGAACGGCCCGAGGGTTGTCCCGGGGTCCGTCTGGACCTGTAGTGCTCCACCACTGGTCCACAGCTGGTCGTTGGAAGTCTGCATGAGGGATGACCTTGAGAGAGAGTACTGCTCCGCCCTGGTGGTCGCCGAGGTTGTTGGTAGTCAACGATCACGTCCTCCCCTGGAAGTCTTCAAACATAACTCCTCCACTCCAACCTGAGAAAAGAGTGTAAGAGCCACAGTATGCTGTCCAGGACCAGGTATCAATAGTTAAATATGCTAAAGCGAGCATAGTCTTACCCAAGCCAAGTACAGTAGAGCACTGGACTGACTGATCTCTAAAACCTAACATAATGAAAATTAACTCCACAAAATCTAAACCTCTAGCTCTGAACTTCTCCCACGTTTAACAAAATACATAATAAATCACTTACACTACGAAAAATCTTAGCCTGACATTTAATTCTAGATGTCTAATTCTAAATAATTAATTCTAGGGATAATTCTAATTCAATTTAAGATTAGCTCTCGTGGTGATTAAAACTACGATTGTTCCTCGGTAATCCACGACTGACAACTACGTCTGACCTGCCCTTGAGGTAACACATCTGACATTACCAGCCGCCCTACCTAAGATACAATTCACGACCAGAATTTGAAATAAGCTCCGCTGTGGAAACTTACTCCCGCTATGATGAAGACATCAGTAATGCTCTAGGTGACTTTATTCAGTCCACTACCTTCATATCAAGATCTAGAACTCGAGGCAACTCCAAGTACCTCCTAATTTATCAACAGAGCGTTTCCTATCGACAAATTTCAGACAACATGCCGGACAGATTGCTGCACACCTAATAAACCTGGGTGTAAACCCCTGAAAGCTGTTCAGAGAAACGAAAATTAATTTCTGTCCATAGATCTCAGAGCGAAAACGCATACTCTAAACTCTCTTTAGTTTTACGTATCACGCAATTTAAACAACTATTCTTAAAAATACGTGTGGCTCCGAGCAACGAAAAACGCAAGCCTGCTTAATCCTACGCTTATTCCTTAACCATAATCATATACACTGGTACACTCAGCAAGGTCAGTGTTACCAATACCGCCTCACTAGACTGCCCCATACAAAGGCAGCCTCTTACAGAAAGATAATCGTAAAATTACCACTATGTTTAATAAAAAACTTGTAAAAACTCTTCAGTTTAAAATTAATTACTCTACTTTTTAATGTATGGCACACGTGATGTTAACAAAATCGCTAAACTCGCGAATTAAAATGAAAATCGCCAATATAAAATTCGCCAATATATAAATCGTCAAGTTAAAATCGCGAAAATCGTCAATTTTCAAGTCACTAAGTTTCTCTCCTTGTAGCTGGTCTGAGCTCACAAGACACGTGAGTCGAGGATAATTAATATCCTAAACCGCTGGCACCATTGTAAAACCTGATTTTCTATCAACTCTGTAATGGTGAGAAAGTAAAGCAAAGTAAGGAAGAAGGGAGGGGAGGAAGAAAGAGGGATGAAGGATGGGTGGGTCGAACATGGGGAAGGTTGAAGCAGAAACTGAGGTAGAGAGAGGCGATTGGGAATAGAAAACGTGGAGCGAACGGGAAGAGGGGAGGCAGGAGGGAGAGAAGGAAGGAGGAGGAGTAGAGTGATGTAGGAGGGAGAAATAATAGAGAGAGTAGGGGATTGCAGTCTGACTGTTATACTATCTATGATGTTATACTATACTGATGTTCTGATAAAAGCGGCCACCACCTATCATTGAAACTAAATATAAATTCCACTTATTTAAGCAATGCGACTGGAACACTGCTTAATTTAGTTATCTGTCACTTGTTCATCTAGATATCTCTAGCCTTAACTCTTACTTGAAGGGACATTGATTCAAAAAGAGGACTAAACAAAAGTCAAGCTTGATATTCTACACATAGATATTTAATGAATCAAATTATTTCAATTCACATAGTTTTCACTATTTAAGATTTTGACATCCTATTATTTTATCACAATATTGACCAAATTAAAAAGGGGGAGGGGATCACCCACTCCATACACGCCCACACCATACATACTAAATGGTTCAGACTCCACTAACTTGTCACCACTAAGACACCCAATCAAGACAATGCATTACTGACACTCTTACCTCACAACTCAGACGGATACACCCTCATGGTGACTGGCATCCACCAGGGTGGGAAGACTGGCTGGTCACCTTCTCTCTGTACAAGGCGGTCGTTCACTGCTCAAAACACCTCGCTGGCCGAGCCAGGGGTGGGTACTCTTCCTAGCCAATACAACGGGCTCCTTGTTAAATAGTACTGCCGTCAGCACAAGCTAGGCTGGCTCACTCTTCCACTACCATCTCCCTCCTCATAAAACACACACACACACACACACCCACACACACACACACACACCCACACACACACACACACACACACACCCACAATTACAACTCACAATTATACATGAAAGAATGTAAAATACTTGCACTGTTACATTATACATAAGTAAAGCAAATTAAAGGAAGAAGAAGGGGATGAAGGCAAGAAGGATGGGTGGATAGAACATGGGGGAGGTTGAGGCAATAACTGAGGTGGAAAGAGGCTATCGGAATAGAAAACGGGAAGCGAACGGGAAGAGGGGCGGTAGGAGGGAGAGAAGGAAGGAGAGGGAGTAGAGTGATGTAGGAGGTGAAATAATAGGGAGAGTAGGGAAGGAGTAGACTGATTTTTTTTCTATCAGTGATGTTATTATTCTAAGATGTTCTGATGTTGTTATTGATGTTAATTTTACTTTACATGTTTAATTCTAAGCTGCCACCACCTGTCATTGAAAACTAAATTTTAATACCTTTTAAACAATGCGACAGGAACACTCTTTAATTTAGTTATCTCTCACCTGTTCATCTAGTTATTTCTATGCTTAACCCTTACTTGAGGGGATATTGATTCAAAAAGAGGACTAAACAAAAGTCAAGCTTGTTCTTCTACATATAGACATTTATTGAATCAAATTATTTCAAATTATTTCAATTTCTAGCAATTTATATTTAACTTTTTGACATCCTAATATTTAACACAATATTGACCAAATTGAATGGGGATGGAACACCCACTCCATACACGCCCACAACATACATGGCTAAATGGTTCAGACTCCCTTAACTCGTCACCAATAAGACACACTTTTGGTTTACGACAATGCATAAGTGAACTCTCACCGTGTCAACTCAGACGGATACACCCTGAGGGTGCCTGGCTGTCACCCGTCAGGATGAGGAAGCTGGCTGTCACCTTCCCTCTCTGAAAGCTTGTCTCTAACTGAATCTACCAGGCACCCCCAACGTGGGGAAGCTGTGTGCGTATTCTTCCTCAAGCCCAAATAAGGACTGAGAAGCAAAACTAACCCTTATAGGACCCAGGATGGTCCTGCACTACACAAGGTCCTCCTTGTTGAGTACTGCCGTGTCAGCGGATTGAAGCTAGTTAACATCTCCCCCATACCATCTCGCACTACACCAACACTCACACACACACCCACAATTATAATTCACAATTATACATAGAAGAGTGCAAAAACTTGCACTGCTACATATCCCCCTATTCCCCCAAAATGAAGCTTTTTGTAGTGGGATCCAATCAAGATTGAATCACACTCGGAAACTTCATTTAGTGGAGACATAAAATAACAAGTAAGACTAAACATATCGCAGTACAGTGTGTGAACAAGTTGACTTGTTCATTGAGGAAGGCAGACTTTGAATTATAATTTTGAATTCAGTTATTTTTCCAACATTGTTGTAATTTGTATGTTATATTATTGTAATGAAATTATTTATGTAATCATATTATTACATTGAAATGTCTTATTTCCTTGCTGAAACATAATGAAACTTGAATATTTATGAAATTTCGTTTTACAAAGTCAAAGCCATCCAAATTAAATGCCCTCAGACGCGTTAACCACAAAAGACCGTTACGTACCAGCTTCCCCAGCCTCACCCATCTGGCTCCTACACCCGTGCTACACCCACACCCCAGCTTCATCCACACCGGCTAGATCCCACACACCCCACTCCCAATGGGTGTAGGTTGCGGTGGTAGGAGTTGGTGTGGGTGGCGGTGGTAGGAGTTGGTGTGGGTGGCGGTGGTAGGGGTCGGTGTGAGTGGTGGTGGTATAGGGGGTGTTGTGAGTGGCGGTGGTAGTGGGTGGTGTGAGTGGCGATGGTAGGGGTTGGTGTGGGAGGCGGTGGTATTTGGGGGTGGTGTACATGGAGGTGGTAGAGGGTGGTGTGGGTGGCAATGGTATGGGTGGTGTGGGTGGCAATGGTAGGAGGTGGTGTGGGTGGCAATGGTAGAGGTGGTGTGGGTGTAGTTGGTAGGGGGGTGGTGTAGGTGGCAGTTGTAGGGGGAGGTTTGGGTGGCGGTGGTAGGGTGTGGTGTGGGTGGCAATGGTAGAGGGTGGTGTGGGTGGCAATGGTAGGGGTGGTGTGGGTGGCATTGGTTAGGGTGGTGTGGGTTGCAATGGTAGGGGGTGGTGTGGGTGGGAATGGTAGGCAGTGGTGTGGATAGTTGTGGTAGGGGGTGGTGTGGGTAGTTGTGGTACGGGGTGGTGTGGGTGGCAGTTGTAAGGGTTGGTGTTGGTCGCGATGGTAGGGGTTGGTGTGGGTGGCAGTGTTAGGGGGTGGTGTGAGTGGCAGTGTTAGGGGTTGGTTTGGGATGGCGATAGGTGGGGGAGGGGTGGGTTGCTGTGGTAGGGGTTGGTGTGGGTGGCAATGGTATGGAATTGTGTGGACGGCTGTTATACCAGGGTGGTGTGAATGGTAGTGGTAGGATGGAGGTTTATGAGGTGGAGGGGGTGACAATGGTAGCGGGATGGTTGGATAAAAAGAAAATCATAGCTAAATCATAAAATATAACAAAATGGTCTTCTAATAATATATATAACAACAAAAGGATTTAAGAATGTTTCACACATCAATCAGGCAACATTTACAATATATATAAATTACTAGCTGTACCCGCCACGCATTGCTGTGACTCAGTCTGGTTATATGGAAAAGAAAGAAAAGAGAAAGCGCACATTTGTAATATGTTTAATTTCACCACGCTTGTGGGTATACAATATTTTTGTTGTTCCATTGTCTGTGGAGATATAGAGATTGTCTGGTATGCCGACTCTAGAACATGCAACATATAATTGTCCATGTGAGAAGCAATCCGTGTCAAGATATAAACTGACCAATTCTAATGATTGGGCCTGAGCTTTGTTGATGGTGATTGCAAACGGCAATCGAATTGGAAATTACAATATCTTAAACTGAAATGGAATATCTCTTAGATTCATCGGAATGCGAGGAATGAGGACATCATCACCATTGAAAGGTCCTGTCAGGATTGTTGCTTCTACGATGTTGCTGATTATTTTTTTTATTGCAAGTCACGTGGCGTTGCAAAGCTTTAACTGATTGATATTTTGCAACATGATAATTGACACGCCGATTTTCAATTGCCGTACGTATGATGGTATCCCTGGCAGATCGAGGGAATTAAAAAAATCCTGTTGGATAACTAACCGCTGCATCTGCTTCCTCAACCGTGTCAACGGATTTGTATCGAGGAATTACAGGTAATGTTTGCCTGAAATCTCCTACAAGCAATATTAATGCGTTTCCAAATGGTCTGATGTTTCCACACAAATCTTGCAATGATCGATCAAGAGTCACGAGCGATTTTTTGAGGGCCACTGTGCATTCATCCCAAACAATAAGTTTACATTGCTGCAATACTTTTCCCATGCTGGATGCTTTGGAAATGTTGCACGTGGGAGTTTCAATGAATTTCATGTTCAATGGCAATTTCAAAGCCGAAGTAGCTGTTCTTCCTCCTGGTAACAATGTCGCAGCTATTCCGGACGATGCAAGAGCTAAGGTTATGCCAATTTGGGATCGAAATGCTGCCAGAATCAATCTAATTAGGAAGGTTTCACAGTTCCTTCTGGCGCATCTAAGAAGATTTCCGCAAACACGTTATTGACAGTTTGAATTATTTCATTGTAAATGCCTTTTCGCTCAAGTGTTAGCTTAGGAATATTTGATTGCACATACGACAACACATCACCTGTGTTGCAATTTTGTTCACGACGCAATTCTACATCAAACGAAGCAGCAGCAGATCGATTCGGTGATGGCATTTCCAATTGATTTAAACCTTTTCGCGATTTTTAAGCACAAATCTTCAATCATTATCAACGCTTTGTTGTAGATTTCTGCTGTGAAATCCATGTTTATATATAAATTTTCCTTCTTATTCGATAAATAATATCTTCAGCGATGTGCGATTTATATTTCTACCATAACTCTATTGGAGATGAAGGAGAGCCGGTGATCAATATGATTGCAAACAATGCACAAATTTGATTAGGATGTGACGTGTAGGACATGTCTTTAATGCCTACATCCCAGTGTCGGTCGTTCTTCAATAAATTCCGTGCATGACATGCACTACGGAAAGTGGCATGTGTTACGCCGTTGACAAATCTCAACGGTTTTGAAATTTGATTTCAAATCTCTTGAAATCAAATTTCAAATGGGATGCACGGTGTACAGTCTGCCTATCGTAGTTTATTTGAATATGCCAGGTTGTCCGTCGACTCGCTCTCCTCATTTGCTTCGTTCAAAAGATTTTCTACTGGCATTCCATGTGTAACACGTACGTACTTCCGAATACAGCAGTGTTGTCACAAACGTTTAATTTTGACATAACGTGAAGAAAGCAGTTAATGTTGTAGCCAGTGGATTCATACCTGTTTGTTGCACATTTGCAACTGTGAAATAAACGTATTGTCCATTTTCCTGTTTTCAAAACAAAACAAAAAATACTAACGAAATATTTCAATTCAAACGTAGATCAATCGTTCACAGCTAAATTTCACCACCAATTGCACTGATAAACAAAGCAGTAAAAAAAACGAAATAAAAACAATGAAAACAAAAATAAATAAGCTATACTAATGAAATGAATGGTATGGTAGACAACAAAGCTCAATTCTAATGCACCGTCACACAAAATAATGAAATAAAAATAAAAATCAATAAAAATCTATGAATATTCAATTTATCAATGCAATCGGAAACATTGAAATAGAATTGTCACATATTTTGAATATTGTGTCTTGCTCTTACGTGCAACAGATGGCGTTGTTTAAAAAAAAAACACATGTTTTAACCTGTCACAGGTATGGCATCTAAATAGTAGGTATATAAAAACATGCATGTATTCAAATGGAACGTTGTGTGAAAATTTCAAAGCAATCGGTGAAGTACTTTCAGAGATTAGTGATTTGGAACAAACAAACATTTCCAATTGTAATTATATAGATAGACTACCTGTACCCGGCCACAGCAACCTTCCCCTGTCTGCCAGTCCTCACCACCATTCCCCTCTCCCCTGTCCCCTCATCCACCTAGCCATTCCCCACTCCTGCATCCCCTCGTCCTTCCCACCAATTGCCCCCACCCCATCCCTTTATCCTCCCCACCATACCCCACTCCACCGTGTCATCGTCCTCCTAACCATTCCCTACTCCCCTGTCCCTTCTTCCTCCCAACCATTCCCCACTCCCGCATCCCCTCGTCTTCCCTACCAATCCCCCACCTCCTCCTCCCTTTTTCCTCCCCACTCAACCGTGTCCTCAGCCTCCTAACCATTTCAAACTCCACCGTATGTTACCGTTACGATTACTCGTCCTCCATACAATCTCCCACTCCCCCGTCCCCCCATTCTCCCTACCATTTCCCCCTTCCCATCCTCTCGTCTTCCCCACCATCCCCCACTGCCCTGTCCTATTATCCTCCCCTCCCCTGTCCCCTCGACCCCACCATCCCCAATTCCCCTGTCCCCTCGTCCTCCCCACCACTACCCCCTCCTCTGTCTCCTCGTCCTTCCTGCCATCCTCCCCTCCGGTCCCCTGGTCCTCCCCACCATTCGCCACTCCCTCGTCCAATGCATTCTCAAATGATCTAATGTTCACATCAGAAAATTGGGAACATCAAATGATCTGATGTTCCCATAACTTAATTATAAGAAAAACAGTTTAAAAACGAAATGAAAATCAATGAACAAATAAAAAATAAACTATACTCACGAAATAAACGGTATGGTAAACAACACCGCTCAATTCCATTACAATGTCAAACAAAATAAATAAATCAAAATGAAAAGAAATCGAAATCTATGAAAATTCTATTTATCAATGAAATCGGAAACATTGTAATGGAATCATAAAATATTTAGTACAGCATGCTTTGCTCTTTCATCCAAAAGATGGCGCTGTTTCTTAAAAACGAATGTGTTTACCTGGTATTGGTGTCACATCTACACTTTCACTTATGAAATGAACGGTATGGTAAGCAACACAGCTCAATTCCAACACAATGTCACACAAAATAATTCAATCAAAATGAAAATAAATCGAAATGTTTTGAAAATTAAATTTATCAATGCAATCGGAAACATTGATATGGAATCATAACATATGTAGTAGAGCCTGTTGCTAATATGTGCAACAGATGGCACTGTTTTTCAAAAACGTGGTTTTACCTGTCACAGGTGTTTCATCTATATAGGATGTATATAAAAATATGCACGTATTCGAATGGAACGTTGTGTTAAAATTTCAAAGCAATCAATGAAGAACTTTTGGAAATTACAGCATGTGTTGTTCTTATGTCCATCAGATGGTGCTGTTTTTCCAAAAAAAAACATGTTTTTTCGTGTCACAAGTGAGTCATGTACATAGTAGGTATATAAAAACACTCGATTATTGGAATGCAACGTTGTGTCAAAATCTAAAAAAAATCGGTAAAGTGGTTTCAAAGATTTACCTCGCATGCAAAACATATGGAAAAACACAGTTTTTCAAGAAAAACGTTTTTTTCCTGTCACAGATGTGACATCTATATAGTATGTATATAAAAACCTGCTCAGATGCGAATGGAACGATGTGTGAAAATTTCAAAGCAATCGGTGAAGAACTTTCGGAGACTAGCGATTTTCAACAAACGAACATTTACATTTTTATTTATATAGATTGTAGGGAATAATACATATATTTTATATCTAAACATGATATTAGTGTTCATTGGGAGACATAAGGAGTCAAATTATGATCAAAGAGGGATTTTTAGCAAATTTATGACAACTAATTTTATTAGATAATAGAATACCTAAATGTATTTTAAATGTTTCATACAGCCATTAAATATCATTCAGAATTTAATAATGAACTTTACAGAATAGACCATAAATTTTGTATTTAAACATGTAAAAACTATTTGTAATACATTAGAAATAAAATAGCTTTAGAAAAACCATATATTATAAAACTTATGTGTTTTGATTATTGGAGTAAAAGTTTCTCAGATGCTCTCCTGCTCCATTCTCAATGCAAGTTATGTGTACCCCTACCTTACCTTGAGGTTACCTTGAGGTGCTTCCAAGGCTTAACGTCCCAGCGGCCTGGTCGTCGACCAGGCCTCCTGGTTGCTGGACTGATCAACCAGGCTGTTGGACGCGGCTGCTCGCAGCCTGACGTATGAGTCACAGCCTGGTTGATCAGGTATCCTTTGGAGGTGCTTATCCAGTTCTCTCTTGAACACTGTGAGGGGATTGCCAGTTATGCTCCTTATGTGTAGTGGAAGCGTGTTGAACAGTTTCGGGCCTCTGATGTTGATAGAGTTCTCTCTCAGAGTACCTGTTGCACCTTCGCTTTTCAACGGGGGTATTCTGCACATCCTGCCATGTCTTCTGGTCTCATGTGATGTTATTTCTGTGTGCAGGTTTGGGACCAGCCCCTCTAATATTTTCCACGTGTAAATTATTATGTACCTCTCCCGCCTGCACTCAAGGGAGTACAGATTAAGGCTCTTTAGTCGGTCCCAATAGTTTAGATGTTTTACTGAGTGGATTCTAGCAGTAAAGGATCTCTGCACGCTCTCCAGGTCAGCAATTTCTCCAGCTTTGAAAGGGGCTGTCATTGTGCAGCAGTACTCCACTCTAGAGAGCACAAGCGTTTTGAAAAGTATCATCATCGGTATAGCATCTCTAGTGTGAAAAGTTCTTGTTATCCAACCTGTCATTTTTCTTGCAGTTGTGACGGCTACTTTATTGTGTTCGTTAGAGGTAAGGTCTTCCGACATGAGTACACCCAGAGCCTTTTCGTTCTATGTTATGATTTGCTTGAGTTTTGAACATGGTTTCCGTTTTTATATTTTAATTTTTTTCCATGGCGCATGAGCTGGAACTTATCTTTGTTAAACACCATAATATTTTCTGTAGCCCATAGAAAGACCTGATCTACATCTGACTGGAGGTTTGCCGTGTCCTCTATGTTGCCTACTCTTATGAAGATCCTAGTGTCATCTGTAAAGGATGATACAGTGCTATAGGTTGTGTTCTTGTCTATGTCCGATATGAGGATGAGAAAAAGTATTGGAGCAAGCACAGTACCCTGGGGGACTGAGCTCTTCACGGTTTATGAGCTGGATTGTTCCCTATGGGGAACACACATATGAATGTTTTCCAAACGTTTTGTGTTTGCCTGATTAACGCTTGTCAGAATTAATTATATCTTGCCTGACTAAATGAACGCTTGCCTGAATAAATTAATTCTTGCATGACTAAACTAAGGTTCCTGTCACTAAATTAATGCTTGCCAGAATAAATTAATGCTTGCCTGAATAAAATAACGCTTGCCCTGACAAAATTAATGTTTGCCTGACTAAATAAACGCTTGCCTGACTAAATTAACAGTTGCTAGACTAAATTAAATCTTCCCTGACTAAATTAATGCTCGCCTGACTAGATTAACACTTGTCTGACTACATTTACGCTGACCTTAACACTTTCCTGGATTTTCGACTTGGACTTACGGGCGGTTTGCCTATCCGCTTGTCGGACCACGACGTAAATTTACGGACCGTGTTATATTGGGTATTTACTACTCGATCGACTTGGGGTTTGTATGAATATGTTTGCCATTAAATTTTTGTTTTCTCTAATAGGCACTGTGCCTATTTGAGAAAACGGCAATGTATTGTAACTTTGAGGAGAGACTATTGAATTGGTGACACAACGAAGGTAATCGCGCACTCCACACACTCTTGTGTTGGCCGCGATCATGATTCTACATTTATATGCATATGTCTGTGTAGAGAATTTTATTCCGAACACTATACAAACAAAAAAAACGGAGTGAATCAAGTATAAACTTGAAAAAACATGAGCAAAGTAAAAACTTTTTACGCTCACGGGTACAAACATGCGTAAGATTTTATTCGCCGCAAGTTTATTTGACACTCTGTTAGCCAATTCTACCCATGTTCTTATAGAATTTTCTATTGCGAACACATTGCTATAAAAATGAAATACGTAGCTCAAGAAATAATGTCATGACAGTGAAATAAGTATAAACTTTCAGAGCGCTGCATCACAACAGTGTCGTCGCTGCTGAAATCACAGCTAACGCTTCGCCCAGTTCCCACACTCGTGCGGAACATAATTAGACATTGATAGGCATATATCTGGGCGGGGAATTTTATTGCGAGTTGAATGATATCAAAATAAGCGCTGTAGGATGAGTGTGAGGCTGGCAACAAACGAAAGAGTATGAACATTTACTTCCTGTTTGGGTGTCACGGCGAGTCATCTTCGTGTTTATTTACTTCGTGGTGGGAAAGCAAATGCTTGGGTGACATTTTATGCATATGATCTTCTAGAGAATTTTATTGCCAACGCATTGATACCAAAATGAAAAACGTAGCTCGAGAATTGATGTTAGGAGCGTGAAAAGATGATAAACTTTTTTGTGTTCACGCTTGAGCGCCCAGAACGCCGCGGGCACAACCTGCTTTTTTTTTCAGGGAGTGCCGCGCACACTAAAGTGTTAATTTATTTATGCTTGCCTGTCTATATTTATACATGCCTGACTACATTTATGCTTGCCTGACTACATTTACACTTCCTTGACTATACTTACGCTTGCCTCACTGCAATTACGCTTGCCTGACAAAATTAACGCTTACCAGACTAAATTAACGTTTGCCTGAATATATTAACACTTGACTGACTAAATTAACGCTAGCCTGACTAAATTAACACTTACTAGACTAAATTACCGCTTACCTTATTAATTAATGCTTGCCTGTTAAATCACCTGACTACATTAACGTTTGTCTGACTATATTTACCCATTTCTGCCTGTACGAATGTTTGCCTGACTGCATTTACGCTTGCCTGACTAAATTTAGCTTGCCTAACAATTTGTTTGCTTGACTAACTACATTTATGCTAGCCTGACTACATTTACGTTTGCCTGTCTACATTTACACATGCCTGACTACATTTACACTTGCCTGACTACATTTACGCTTGCCCGGCTATACTTACGCTTGCCTCACTGCAATTACGCTTGCCTGACTACATTTACGATTGACTGACTACTTTTATGCGTGCCTGACAAAATTAACGCTTGCCTGACTAAATTAATGCTTGCCTGAATATATTAACGCTTTCCTGACTATATTAACGCTTGCCTGACTTAATTTATGCTTGGCTGATAAATTAACGCTTCCTTGAATAAATTTACGCTTGCCTGACTAAATTAACGTTTGCTTGACTAAAAACTCGCTTGCTTTACTAAGTTAATGCTTGCCTGACTAAATTAATGCTTGCTTGACAAAATTATCGCTTACCTGACTAAAATAATGCTCATCAAACAAAATCTACACTTGCCCGACTAAATTTACTCTTATCTGACTAAATTTGTGCTTGCCTGACAAGATTTACACTGGCCTGGCTACATTTAAGCTAGACTAACTACATTTATGGTTACCTGACTACATTTACGCTTTCCTGACTAAATTTACCTTGACTGATTAAATTTATGGGGCTGCTCCCATGGGTCTTCGCCCACCTGTTCCTGGCGCCATTGTCTACCTCTGGGGCTCCCCCAGTTGGCAAAGGGCCGGCCTTATACACCCCTAGCGAGTGGGGAGGTTCAAGCCTCCTATATCTAACCTGAACCTACCTGTCCTGACACTGGGAGGCTCTCTCTTTAATATCTGTTCTGCTCTAAAGTCGCCAGCAGGGTGTTCAATCTCGTGTCCCAGACATACGTCAGTGGTCTCATGAATTATATTACTCAATGATGCAATGTCTCGTGCAGTGCAAGGTGTCATTAAAGGTCTCACTCATAACAGCCCTAAAGAGTGGAGGCTCACAAGGCTTAGCGTTTACGTGGAGGCTTAAAAGTTTACTGAATAAAAAGTATATATATACATGTAAATTGCATAAAGAAATGTCTATAAGTCGAATCGTCTGCTGTCAGCAACACTCCTCACAACACGTCTCTGGCTACATGGTCAGCTAACTGGGTCCACTCCTCAAGCGGCAGGCACACACCTCGCGCCTCTGGCAACACGACCAGCTGATGGGTCCAACTGTCACAGAGCTGAGCTGCTTCAAAGTTTGTTCTGGCTTCTCGAAAGCCAGTCCCCACTTCCAGACGCAAGATCCCTGGCTCCTAGCCTAACACTGTCTCTTCGACATTAAGATAGCAAGAAATATTCACTACATATAAAATACACTAGCTCGCCTAGATCAAAAGGGGAAAGGGAGGGACAATTATCTACCTTACTTCATTCCAACCACGAAGCCGACTCGTCCTCTGTTGAGGGATGTTGAGGTTCCTGGTCCTGGCTTCTGGTCTCCCGACAATCAGTTCCCACACACAAAGGTTCCTCCGTCGTCCTCGTTGTATCGAGTCCTCGCCATACTCACTCCTGACTGGTACTGTCTTTCTCCTTCTCTTCTCCAGGGTACTTTAGACAGGTACCTGTGCCGTCGTCGTCTTCCACTCTCACTGGCGCTGCCGACCCTTGCAGTCCGGCACAGTTCCCTTCGCCTTACTGCTAGTAGATTCGGTCCGGCCTTCGCTTCTCACTTGATATGTGTGACGTGGTCCGCTGGGCGTCCCAGATGTCTCCAGCCCAACGTTCATCCCTGCCATTTAGGAGGCCAGCCGGCCGAGCGGACAGCACGCTGGACACGTGATTCTGTGGTCCCGGGTTCAATCCTGGGCGCTGGCGAGAAACGATGGGCAGAGTTTCGTTCACCCTATACCCCTGTTACCTAGCTGTAAATAGGTACCTGGGAGTTAGTCAGCTGTCACGGGCTGCTTGATGGGGGTGAAGGCCTGGTCCAGGACCGGGCCGCGGGAATACTAAAGCCCCGAAATCAACTGAAGATAACGTCAAGATAACCTGCTGCAGACTCTTGGAAGCAGAGCTCTTGACTCTCCAATCCAGCCTATCCTTGCTTCAGGGTACTCCACGGATTAAGGGTGGCCCCCCCCTCTGTCTGCCGTATTGAAGCAATGTTTAAATCTACTGGTAAAGGCTCTCTAGCCTCTAGATCTGGAGCTCACTCGAGCGTGTCCTCACTCTAGGGCCGCTCGTGATGTACTCTCTCACGCTCAGGTGCCAGCTGCCCCGAGAGCCCTCCGCCTCGTGACGTCACACGGCCCTAGGGCTCTCGTCATTGGTCTCTTCCAGCACGTGACCTTACCTGGTCAATCACATGCCGGGAGGAGTCATGACGCCTTGGCGGGAAACAGGATGCCTCGGCGCCGACATTGTGCCTCAAAAAGGCCTAAGCCCCTTGCATTAAAAAACTTAACTGGTCATTTTACTGCAAGAATAATCATGCTCCATGCTTTCCCACACATGAAAATGTTCCCTGAACATCAGAGAATACTCAGGTTACAGAGATATGACTCTTTTAAGCTGGGAAGGAAGAAATATAGGGGTAGGGCACCGTCACACTGACTACATTTATACTTGCCTGACAACATTTACGCTTGCCTGTCTCCGTTTACACTGTCCTGATTACATTTAGGATTGCCTGACTACATTTTCGATTACCTGACTACATTTTCGCTTGCCTGACTACATTTACGTTTGATTGACTACATTTACAATTTACAATGCCTAACTACATTTACACTTGCCTGACTACATTTAGGCTAGCCTGACTACACTTACGCTAGCCTGACTACATTTACGCTTGCCTGATTACCTTCATGCTTGCGTGAATAAATTATCTCTTACCTGACTAAATGAAACGAAATGAACTAAATTCATATTTGTGTGACAGAAACTAATGTTTCTATTACTAAATTAATGCTTTTTTGGAATCAATTAATGCTTGCCTGAATCAATTAACGCTTGCCTGACATATTTAGTGTTTGCTTGACTAAATTAACGCTTGCCTGATCAAATTAACGCTTACCTGCGTGACTAAATTGTCGCTTGCCAGACAAAATTACCGCTTGCCTAATCAAATTTACGCTTGCCTGAATAAATTAACGCTTGCCTGAATAAATTTACGCTTGCCTGACTAAATTTAGTCTTCCTTGACTATACGCCTGACTGACTACATTTACATTTACCTGAATACATTTATCCTTGCCTGGCTACATTTTTGCTTGCCTGACTACATTTACGGTAGCCTGACTACATTTACGATAGCCTGATTACAATTTCGCTTGCCTTACTACAATTACGCTTGCCTGGCAACATTTATGCTTGCTTGAAAAATTTTACGCTTCCCTGACTAAGGGGGCATGGTATCAGGATTTAAAAAATTGTTGTAGGGTATTCATAATTTATTACCCTGATACATGTGAAAGGTGCTGCACCTAGGCCAAGTTTCAGCATCTCAGCCTAAATAGAGACGGAAAAAAAAAAAGACGAATTTTTCAACCATGTTCAATTGATTTCACAGCCCACAATTGTGAACCAAAATCATTTATACGACACTCAGCTATGACCTTACTATATAATAAAGATTTGCATGTCACATCATTATCCCAGATGTATTTAGTGCAATAATACAGATTTTATAAAAGTTTCCCAAAAACGTATGCAACAAAATGAAGTGTATCATTATTTATAAAATCAATAAATCTACGTAGATAAGAATAATGACATGCGTTTATAGAGGCGTAAACTCTACATATAATGTGCAAGTTTCATGTAAATTGAATAATAAATAAAGGCTGTGAAACGAGATCTAGTTGTAAAAGTTGGAGTTGCGTAGCGCGCTCGACAAGTTTACTCAACCTGCGGTCACTCGTGACTGGTGATTTACGCATTGCGGCCAGCTCGTATGGAGAGCTCGCATGCATCTAGCTGTCAATGCTTTTCTCTTGTTCGTTTGGTAAGTCATATTGCAGTACAAATAGCTAAAAATAGCAAAAATAGCATGTTCTGGGAGATATTGTGTGAGCGCGTCAGCATACATCCTCTCTCCATGAGAGACACGCAGTCACTGACTGCACCACCCTCGTGTCAGACAATAGTGTTGCCATATCTGTTAGTTTATATTCATTTTATGCATAACATGTTATTTTCAACGCTATTACGAAAAATAAGACATCTACAACGTACGATACAATGCCCCGCGGCGTACTCACGGCGCGAGGACCAGATTCACGAAAGTTGCAGCGGGAAATTTGACTCTAATTACGTTATTTTTCAAGATATCATTAAACGGTTTGGACCACAGTGTTGTCAGAACGTTGTAGTATTTTTCGTAATTTTTCGTAAATATTCCATTTTTCATCGGATTTTCGGTTACCATGCCCCCTAAATTAATGCTTGCCTGAGTAAATTAACACTTATCTACATAAATTACCGCTTGCCTGACTAAATTAACACCTTGTCTGACTAAATTATTAACTGAATGCATAAATCATTACATTCCTCACTAAATTAACGCTTGTCTGACTATATTATTACTTGCCTGACTATATTATTACTTTCCTGACTAAATTATTACTTGCCAAACTAAATTATCATTTGCATTACTAAATTATTACCTGCTTGATTAAACTAATTCTTAGCTGACTAAATCAATGCTTGCTTGAATAAATGTTCGCGTGCCTGAAGAAATTTACTCTTGCCTAACTAAATTTACGCGTGCTTGAAAAAATTTAAGGGTGTTTGAAAAAAAATATGTGTGCCTGATTAAATTTACGTTTGCCTGAATAAATTTTTGCGTGCCTGAATAAATTATTGCATGCTTGGCTAAATTTACGCTTTCCCTTCTAAATTTACGCTTGCATGACTAAATTAACGCTTGCCTGACGAAATTAACGCGTTCCTCACTAAATTAACGCTTGCTGACTAAATTAAAGCTAGCCTGATTAATTAACATTTGTCAGACTTCATTTACGCTTGTCTGACTACATTTACGCTTGCCTGACTACATTTACGCTTGCCTGACTAAATTTATGCTAGCTTAACTACATTTACGCTTGCCTGATTATATTTAAGCTTGCCTGACTACATTTACGGTTGCCTGAGTATATTTATGATTGCCTGACTACATTTACGTTTTCCTGACTTTATTTACGCTCTCCTAACTACATTTACGCTTGCCTAACTACATTTACGCTTGCCTGACTACATTTACGCTTGCCTGACTATATTTACGCTTGCCTAACTACATTTACGCTTGCCTGACTTCATTTACGTTTGCCTTAGTATATTTACGATGGCCTGACTACATTTACGCTTGCCTGACTACATTTATGCTTGCCTGATTTCATTTACTCTTCCGTGACTATATTTACGCTTGATTGACTACATTTACCTTTACCTCACTACATTTATGCTTGCCTGACCACATTGACGCTTGCCTGATTACATTTGCGGTTGCCTGACAACATTTACTCTTGCCTGACTATATTTACGGTGTCCTGACTACATTTACTCTTGCCTGACAACATTTATGCTTCCCTGACTACATTTACGCTTTCCTGACCATAATTTCGCTTGTCTTGCTCTAGTATCGCTTGCCTGGCAACATTTACGCTTCCCTGTCTATATTAATGCTTTCCTGAGTAAATTAGCACCTTCCTACCTACATTACCGCATTGGCTGACTAAATTAATGCTTGTCTGATTAAATTATTACTTGAATACCTAAATCATTACTTTCCTGACTAAATTATTACTTGCCTGACTATATTAACTTGCCTGACTAAATTAACACAAGCCTGACTAAATTTACGCTTGCCTGACTAAATATACGCTTGTCTGACCAAATTTACGCTATGCTCAATAATTTTACGGATGTCTGACTATGAATAAGCGTGACTGGCTAAATTTAAGTGTGCCTGACTAAATATACGCATACAAGACTAAATTAATACAGGCTTGGCTACATTTCCGCTTGCCTGGATAAATTTACGCTTGTCTGGTTAAATTTACTATTCCCAGACAAAATTTACGCTTGCCGGAATAAATTTACGCTTGCCTGATTAAATTTACACTTGCCTGCATAAATTCACGCTTGCCTGATTATATTTACATATACCTAACTACATTTACCTTGCACCGACAAAATTTACGCGTGCTTGACTATATTTACGAGTACCTGACGCTCGCCAGACTAAATTAACGCTTCCCTGACTAAATAATTACTTGCCTGACTAAAATATGACTTGCTTAATTAAATTATTATTTGCCGGACTAAATTATTACTTGCCTGACTAAAATTACGCGTGCCTCACTAAATTTTCGCGTGCCTCACTAAATTTAGGCATACCTGATTAAATCTACGCATGCCTGACTAAATTAACGCTTGTCTGACTAAATTATCGCACCCCTGGATAAAATTATGCTTGCTTGGCTAAACTTACGCATACCTGGCTAAATTTACACATGCCTTACTAAATTTGCGCTTGACTGATTAAATTTACGCCTGCTTGAATAAATTTACGCAAGCCTGAATATATTTAAGCTTGTCTGACTAAATTAACGGGTGCTTGACTTAATTTGCGTTTGCCTGGCTAAATGTACGCTTGCCAAGCTAAATATTATGCTTGATAAATTTAACTGGATAAATTTACGCTTGTCTGTGTAAATTTATGCCTGTCTAACTAGATTAACGTTTCCTTGATTAGATTAACGCTTGGCTTACTAGAGTAGCGCTTGCCTGAATAAATTACGCTTGCCTGAATACATTAACGCTTGCCTGAATATATTAATGCTTGCCTGAGTAAATTAACACTTGCCTGCTTAAATTAACGCTTGCCTGACTAAATTAACTCTTGCCTGACTAAATTATCACTTGCCTGACTAAATTATTACTTTACTCTCAAAATTATTACTTGAATGACTGAATTATTACTTGCCTGACTAAATTAACTCTTGGCTGAGTAAATTAACGCTTGCCTGACTACATTTACGCTTGCCTGACTTCATTTACGCTTGCCGGACTATATTTACGCTTGACTGACTACATTAACCTTTACCTGACTACATTTATGCTTGCCTGGCTACATTTTTGCTTGGCTGACTACATTACCGGTACCCTGATTACATTTACCAGAGCCTGACTACAATTTCGCTTGCTTTACAACAGTTACGCCTGCCTGGCAACATTTACGCTTGCCTGAATAAATTTACTCTTCTCTGACTAAATTAATGCTTGCCTGAGTAAATTTACATTTGCCTGTTTAAATTAACACTTACCTGACTAAATTAATGCTTGTCTGAATAAATTATTACTTGCGAGACATAATTATTACTTGCCTGATTATATTATTACTTTGCTCACTAAATTATTACTTGCCTATTTAAATTATCACTTGCCTGACTAAATTACTACCTGCATGACTAAACTAATTCTTAGGTCACTAAATGAACGCTTGCCTAAATAAATACTCGCGTGCCTGACGAAATTTACTCTTGCCTGACTAAATTTACGCGTGCTTGCCTAAATTTACGGGTGTTTGAAAACATTTATGCGTGCCTGACTAAATTTACGTTTGCCTGAATAAATTTTCGTGTGCCAGAATAAATTATTGCATGCTTGGCTAAATTTACGCTTGCCGGGCTAAATTTACGTTTACCTTACTAAATTCACGCTTGCCTGACTAAATTAATGCTTTCTTGACCAAACTATCGCTTGCCTGATTAAATTAAAGATAGCCTGAATAACTAAAGCTAGCCTGATTAATTAACGTACGTCTGATTTCATTTACGCTTTCCTGATTATATTTACGCTTGCCTGACTTCATTTATGCTTGTCTCACTACATTTACGCGTGCCTGACTAAATTTATGCTTTCCTGACTACATTTACGCTTGCCTGATTATATTTACGCTTGCCTGACTAAATTTACGGTTGCCTGAGTATATTTTTGAAGGCCTTTCCGCTTTTACGCTTGTATGACAACATTTACGCTTGTCTGACTACATTTACGCTTGCCTGACTACATTTACGCTTGCCTGACTATATTTAAGCTTGCCTGACTAAATTTACGCTTGCCTGACTACATTTACGCTTGCCTGACTTCATTTACGTTTGCTTTAGTATATTTACGATGGCCTGACTACATTTACGCTTGCCTGACTACATTTACGCATGCTTTACTTCATTTACTTTTCCGTGACTATATTTTTGCTTGCCTGACTACATTTACGTTTGCCTGATTACATTTGCTGTTGCCTGACAACATTTACACTTGCCTGACTACATTTGCGCTTGCCTGACAACATTTTACGCTTGCCTTACTTCATTTAAAGTAGCCTGACTACATGTACGATTGCCTGACCACAATTTCGCTTGTCTTACTACAGTTACGCTTGCCTGTCAACGTTTACGCTTGCCTGAATAAATTTACGCTTTCCTGTCTAAATTAATGCTTGCCTGAGTAAATTACACTTGCCTAACAACTTTACCACTTAGCTGACTAAATTAACTCTTGTCTAACTAAATAATTACTTGAATGCCTAAATTATTTCTTTCCTGACTAAATTATTACGTGCCTGAATAAATTAACTCCTGCCTGACTAAATTAACGCAAGCCTGACAATATTTTCGCTTGCCTGACTAAACTTAAGCTTACCTTACCAAATTTACGCTTTGCTGAATAAATTTACGGATGTCTGACTACGAATAAGCGTTACTGGGTAAATTTAAGTGTGCCTGACTAAATATACGTATGCAAGAGCAAATTAAGGAATGCTTGGATACATTTCCGCTTACCTGGATAAATTTACTCTTCCCAAACAAAATTTACGCTAGCCAGAATAAATTTACGCTTGCCTTTTTAAATTTACACTTCCCTGCATAAATTCACGCTTACATGATTATATTTACATTTACCTAACTACATTCATCTTGCCTGACAAAATTTACGCGTGCTTGACTATATTTACGCGTACCTGACGCTCGTCAGATTAAATTAACGCTTGCATGACTAAATGAACTCTTTCCTGGCCAAATTAACGCTTGCCTGACTAAATAATTACTTGCCTGAATAAATTATCACTTGTTTAACTAAATTATTATTTGCCGGACTAAATTATTGCTTGCCTGACCAAAATTACGCGTGCCTCATTAAACTTTCGAGTGGATCACTAAATTTAGGTGTACCTGATTAAATCTATGCATACCTGACTAAATTAACGCTTGTCTGACTATATCAGGGGTCTCCAAACTTTTCAATGTAAGGGCCACATTATATATTTCCCATATTTATGCGGGCCGGAGGAATAAAAAATGAAATTGCTATTTTGTATAACTAAGATAAAGGCATTGTCAAAGTACAGAGAAAAGAATATTGTACAGTGTTTGTGCTCCCTGAAACGGAAGCAGCGAAGCCCCACTCGCCCTCCATCCCCACAATATACAGTTATATACAACTGATTGGTTGTAATGCACAACACATACCTACCAGTATTAGTATCTGTGCGTCACACTATCGAGAGAGAGGAAAACTGACTCGGGTTGAGCGCCACCAGTCAGCAGCTCCAGCTTTGAATAATTCTGCGATGCCGTTCGTACGATAATTATTTTTTCAAGGCCACCACACAGGGATTTGTTTGGAGGGCCGGATGAAATTATGTGGCGGGCCGGATGTGGCCTGCGGGCCATAGTTTGGAGACCCCTGGACTATATTATCGCATCCTTGGATAAAATTATGCTTGCTTGGCTAAACTTACGCATACCTGGCTAAATTTACACATGCCTTACTAAATTTGCGCTTGACTGATTAAATTTACGCCTGCCTGAATAAATTTACGCAAGCCTGAAAATATTTAAGCTTGTCTGACTAAATTTTCGCGTGTCTGACTAAATTAACGGGTGCCTGACTTAATTTGCGTTTGCCTGGCTAAATGTGTGCTTGCCAGGCTAATATTTCGCTTGACTGGATAAATTTACGTATGTCTCTGTAAATTTACGCTTATCTGACTAGATTAAAGTTTATCTGATTAGATTAACGCTTGCCTGACTAGATTAGCGCTTGCCTTAATAAATTACGCTTGCCTGATTACATTACCGCTTGCTTGACTAAATTAACGCTTACCTGAGAAATTACCACTTGCCTGCATAAATTAACGCTTGCCTGACTAAATTAACTCTTGCCTGACTAAATTATCACTTGCCTGACTAAATTATTACTTGCCTGACTAAATTATTACTTGACTCTCTAAATTATTACTTGAATGACTAAATTATTACTTGCCTGACTAAATTAACTCTTGCCTGATCAAATTAACGCTTGTCTGACTACATTTACGCTTGCCTGACTTCATTTACGCTTGCCGGACTATATTTACTCTTGACTGACTACATTTACCTTTACCTGACTACATTTATGCTTGCCTGGCTACATTTACGCTTCCTTGACTACATTTACGCTTGCCTGAATTCATTTTTGCTTGCTTGACTACATTTATGGTAGCCTGTTTACATTTACGATAGCCTGACTACAATTTCGCTTGCCTTACTATAGTTACGCTTGCCTGAATATATTTACTCTTCCCTGACTAAATAAATGCTTGCCTGAGTAAATTTACACTTGCATGCCTAAATTAACGCTTGCCTGACTAAATTAACGCTTGCCTGACTAAATTAACGCTTGTCTGACTAAATTATTATTTGCGTGACCTAATTATTACTTGCCTGACTATATTATTACTTTCCTCACAAAATTATTACTTGCCTAACTAAATTATCACAGTATCCTGACTACATGTACGATTGCCTGACTACAATTTCGCTTGTCCTACTACTCTTGCCTGTCAACATTTACTCTTGCCTGTCACCATTTACGCTTTCCTGTCTAAATTAACGCTTGCCAGAGTAAATTACCACTTGCCTGCATAAATTAACGCTTGCCTGACTAAATGAACTCTTGTCTAACCAAATTAACGCTTGCCTGACTAAATTATTACTTGCCTGACTAAATTATTACTTGCCTGACTAAATTATTACTTGCCTCTATAAATTATTACTTAAATGACTAAATTATTACTTGCCTGACTAAATTATTACTTGCCTGACTAAATTATTACTTGCCTGACTAAATTATTACTTGCCTGACTAAATTATTACTTGCCTGACTAAATTATTACTTGCCTGACTAAATTATTACTTGCCTGACTAAATCAACTATTGCGTAAGTAAATTAACGCTTGCCTGACTATATTTACGCTTGCCTGACTTCATTTACGTTTGTAAGGGACATAACTGGCCGACCCCTCACAGTGTTCAAGAGAGAACTGGATAAGCACCTCCAAAGGATACCTGATCAACCAGGCTGTGACTCATACGTCAGGCTGCGAGCAGCCGCGTCCAACAGCCTGGTTGATCAGTCCGGCAACCAGGAGGCCTGGTCGACGACCGGGCCGCGGGGACGCTAAGCCCCGGAAGCACCTCAAGGTAACCTCAAGGTAACGTTTGCCTTACTGTATTTACGATGGCCTTACTACATTTACGCTTGCCTGACAATATTTTCGCTTGCCTGATGTTACGGTGCCCTCTCCTATTTCTTTCCTTTGCCTGCTTTAAGTGTCATATCAACTCTCCCTACTGATTCTCTGAGGTACAGGGAGTCTGTTCGTGTATATGTGGCGACCAGACCGGCCGCCAGATAAGGGAGAAATTTACATTATAAGTTGTAGGTAAGGGGAAAGTGGCGCCCTGATATAAAATGAAAGAGTATCCCCTACTGCAGATATGACGTCACTCCTCCACGTCACCAACTGGAGGAGTGACATTTCAGGAACGGAGGGAGCAAGAGTATAGGTTGCCCTCCTGAGTGCTGCTCGTCCAATATGACTCTTATTTTAAGGGGAGGGGTATGTTACGGTGCCCTCTCCTATTTCTTTCGTTTGCCTGCTTTAAGAGTCATATCAGCTCTCCCTATTGATTCTCTGAGGTACAGGGAGTCTGTTCGTGTATATGTGGCGACCAGACCAGCCGTCAGATAAGGGAGAAATTTACATTATAAGTTGTAGGTAAGGGGAAAGTGGCGCCCTGATGTAAAATGAAAGAGTATCCCCTACTGCAGATATGACGTTTTGTAAGGGACACTAGCCGATCGCGGATTGGCCGACTTAGGCCGCAGGCGACCAATCAGAGCCCGCTGTGACGTCACCGAGTGCCCCGGGCGGCGCCAACGTCAGAGTTGACCTAACTGTGAAGGTGAGAGGACGCACCTCGGTCAGCTCTCGAGGATTTGAGGCTCTACAAGCCTTATTCAGTTGATTAAACTAGCAATCGCAGCCCACCATAAGTTATTTGAGACCCTGTGCTTCTGGGAAGCAAAAAGGAACCAAGTTCATTGAGCAGAGGAGTGCCAAACTTGGAAAATTGTCGGCGACGACGCTGGGCGGCGCCGCTGGACGTTGAGGTCTGGAAGGTGCGGTGGGCAGGCTTAGCTGTCACTGGGTCACGTCCACTGAGGGTTTTGGAGGGACGATACCGTTCCTAGGACGAGGATCAACCCCTCGTGGAAGGGACGAGTGTGTGAATATAGTGATTAGTTCAGTGCCCATTGGTGAACCAGGGTTGGGATAGCTGAATCTCTGGGATTGGAACGGCGACGACGCGAAGGCTTCACGTCACCAGACGACCTGTGGAACGTTCCTGGATTGTCAAGGATCGACTCAGGAAGCGTGGGAACCTCACACCATCGAGGGACAGGTGTCGTGAGCCAGGAATGTAATGTAGATAAAATTTCCCTCATTACCCCTTGAGTGAGTAGGCTAGATAGGCCACGATATTTACTTATGCATGTGGCAGTATGACATTAATACCTTAGTAGTAGAATAGGCTGCAGGGCAGCTTGTGTCCAGGACTGTTGGAGAGGACAGTATGTGTGAATGGCAGGACAGTTGAAGAACAGGTGTCGACGTGGTGAAGAGGCCCTTCTGTGAGAGAGTGTGTGACTCCTGTCTAATCTGCCCAGTTGAAGGAGTGGTTGGAGGTCGTGAAAGAAGAGTTGCTGAAGATCTCCAGATTTATTATCCTTATTTTCATTTTCATGTATTGCTTGTGATTGTGTGTGTGATCATGTAATTTGTGTCAGTAAATTCACACATTTTACCATTGTGTTTAAGTGTGCCTCCATTATAATATTTCTCTATGAGCATACACGAGGGTTATCATAGTACCACCTAGGGAACGTCGCGTTCTCTATAGAAGTTCTTATCGCCTGGAGAGTGGTAAAGCAGCACAGATTTATATAAGAGCCCTTAGCCATCCGGCTGGTGTCAGAGCCTGACTGGTGGCAACAGGTAACGTAGTGGCTGGAGAGAGGTAAAGCCACACAGACTTTTATGGGAGAGTACCCTGGGCTGACAGTCCAATAGCAGATCTATGGGAGTAAAACACTCTGGCAACAAACAGTATAGAATACACCCACTGAACTGCATCGCTGGGGTGCAGATATACTAACCCAGCTGGCGACCTTGTTAAGGAGAAGATAGAGAAGGCAGGCGGCAAAGGAGTTCCTGCAACCTTTTTGTCTGGCAGGCAAGACTCAGGGGAATTTATTTTTATAAGGTAAGCCTGAGTCTTCCTTCACTCCTCCATGGGTCTAGGCCGGAACTGCTGATAGCAGTTTCCCCGTGGTTGACTGAAGGACTTCCAGGGTGAATCAGTGGCACCCCCTTTAGTGGTGGAAGCAAAGACCTGCGGTGGTGGGCATTGCTGGTCCTCTCCTGTGGGACTAAGGAGACTCCGGTGAATCCCGGGAGTCGGAGGGGCTGTGTATCCTGCCTTCTCAGCCCCTAGCAGCCGAGTGCTAGCAGAGCCCCGGCCCAACCCCCGTGACACTGGTTACATTTGCGGTTGCCTGACAACATTTACGCTCTCCTGACTATATTTACGGTGTCCTGACTACATTTACTCTTGCCTGACTACATTTATGCTTGCCTGACTAAATTTACGCTTGCCTGAATACATTTACAGTAGCCTGACTACATGTATGATTGCCTGACCACAATTTCGCTTGTCTTACTACAGTTACGCTTGCCTTTCAATATTTACGCTTGCCTGAATAAATTTACGTTTCCCTGTCAAAATTAATAATTGCCTGAGTAAATTAACACTTGCCTACCTACATTACCGCTTGGCTGACTAAATTAACGCTTGTCTAATTAAATTATTATTTGAATATCTTAATCATTGCTTTCCTAACTAAATTATTACTTTCCTGACTAAATTAACTCTTGTCTGACTAAATAAACGCTAGCCTGACTAAATTTACTTATGCCTGACTACATTTACGCTTGCCTAACCAAATTTACGCTCTGCTGAATAAATTTACGGGTGTCTGACTACGAATACGCGTGACTGGCTAACTTTAAATGTGCCTGACTAAATATACAAATGCAAGATATTTGCATGCTTGGCTACATTTCCGCTTGCCTGGATAAATTTACGCTTGCCTGGCTAAATTTACTCTTCCCAGAAAAAAATTTACGCTGCCGGAATAAATTTACGCTTGGCTGATTAAATTTAAACGTGCCTGCATAAATTCACGCTTGCATAATTATATTTACACTTACTGTTTCGACCCTGGGTTCTTCAGTGGAAACCAGAGGTCAAAATTTAACTAAATAAGCTACGTTAGAGTAGTAAATCTAATAAATCGCAACTCAATGTGTCTTTGTTTGTATCTTCCCTGCCAGATGTAAGACTATTCTTGTTTCTCAAAGAGCATTTAAAGACTGAGCTGGGGGTTGATTGTTAAATAATAACATAGGCACCAACTATGCTTACTAATACTTTCTAATCATTTATAAAGTAAACCTGAGTAAACTTGGTATAGGGCTGCGGTACGATTAGTTGAGCAGTCTGCCGGCAGCAGCCAGCTGGGGGGAAGGAGAGGGAGACTCCATCTTTTTCTGAGCTGGTGTGGTGTGGACAGGAACCTCCTACCCTTCCTCTTCGTTTCCTTATTTCTGTGTCTTGTTTAAGATAAGTACATTATTTCATGTCTGGCATACTCACGTTCTATGTGTAGAGTAGTATATTTTGTGTGTAGTAGGTGTGTTTAGAGTTTATATTACTAGTTATTCTAAAGGGGGTCCCATTGGAACCACGTGGTCCCCTACCCTAAGCTGACTCTAACTTCAAGTTATTCAATAGTAGAGCTTTACCCTAGCTTGTGCTCAGTGTAAAACCTTGTATCCTGCTTATGTGGACCAAGGCTTTTAACGTAAGGTAGTGTGGTAAAGTTATTATTATTATTGTTACTGGTGTGAATGTATATGGGGGGCTGTTAAGGGGTTAATAAATAAGTACATGAATTATAAGAGTATCGTTCTTCCTGTGTAGGAGATCTTGATCATTCCCTAGACTGACCTTGTTGTGTAGCCAAGTAGTCAGCACTACTTCTAGTTTCCATGGGGGCTGGGCCTTACTGATCTCCCCAAGTAGATACATCTTTATTCTAACTACTCTTACCCCTTAATAGAACCAGTTCCCCCATGGCAAGCCCACCATATTTTTTATAACAAGTGGTTGGCCAGTCCGGGAGGAACATTATAAGTGTAAAAAATTAGATTCTTGAGTGCCAAAACTAATTTTTTTTGTTTTCCGCAGAACGGTTGTGTGCTAGCCTAGGGTCCAGCTCATCTAGCAAAGGACATTCTTGCACTGACTGGACACCCAGCTGGATCCCTTCATGATTGAGGTTAGTGTGGCCTTGTGTTAGGGGCCGTGCAAATTTTTGTTTTTTTCCAATTTTTATTTTTTAATTTTTTCTTTGGCTGGGAGCTAAAATTATTAGTGATGTCATCTGAAATGCAGAGACTGGCAAGGGAGCCTTCAGCAGTAGAGATTAAGAAACTTACCAAGTCTAATTTAGTATTGTTAGGCAAGGAATTTGGCCTAGAATTAAATGACATGGATAAAAAGTGGACTTTGGTGAATGAAATATTACAGCATTGTATTGATGAAGAACTATTGGCTAGTGATACACCTTTATGCCAGCCTAGCCAAGCAGAAAGTGCAGCTCATAAGGATAGAGAATTAGCTCTAGAGTTAGCAAGAATAAAATTAGAGGAGCAAAGACTCAAAACCGAGGAGGCTAGAATTAGAGCGAATGCCACTGGACCTCCACCTGCCGGGGATTCAAACCCCAGGCATTATGAGAAAAACCATAATTTGCCTGAATTTTCCGAGTCGGACCCTGAAAGGTTTTTCAACCATTTTCAGAGATTGGCCATGTCCATGAACTGGCCAAAGGAAGAGTGGGTGAAAATCCTACAGGGAAGGCTTAGGGGTAAAGCACAAGATATTTTTATAAACATGCCTGACGATGAGTGTTTTGAATATGATAAAGTCAGGGAACGTATTTTGTGGGCATATGAAATTACTCCTGAAGCTCACCGCCAAGCTTATCGCAACCTTAGGCCTACCCACAACCAACCGCTCACTGAATTTGCTAATGATCAAATTAGATTGTTTGATAAATGGATTCGCTCGGCTAAAGCCGAAACATACGAGGCACTTAGGAATAGTATGATAATAGAACAGTTTATAGATAGTATGCCAGACATTGTAGCTCAGTATATAAGGGGAAGGGTAGAGGTAAATTCTAAAATAGGAGATTTGGCCAAGTTGGCAGAAAACTACCAATTGGCGGGCAAAAGGCCCAATAAAAATAATTATACCCCACAGAGTAGCAAAACTTATACCCACAGCCAGTCCAGACCAGCTCATTCTAACCCTTTAACTAATGCACCTTCTGTTTCAGACATAACTAACCCTGTTAAAGTGTCTAGCCCCACGGCACCTAAGGGTGAACCGAAGGGTAATTCTGTTAGTAATGTCTCTTCTCCCCGACGTTTTTGTGGTCACTGTAAACGTCCAAACCACACTATTAGCCGTTGTTGGCAACTGTACCCGGAAAAAAGACCCAATGCTCGAGTTGTGACACAGGGCTTGAGGCCTTCGGAAGGGTTAGGGAGTAAGACCTCCAACCCACAGTGGTTGGACTTGCTTACCCTATTCTTATCGAAAGGGACACTACTTTTGTCTGAGGGTTCTTCCTGGAAGGACGTGGTGATCTTCCGAGACACCGGTGCCATCCAGACTTTAATTTTAGGGAGTGCATTGCAAGGTGCCAACACTCTCGACACTGGAGAGGTGGTACTGGTCGAGGGTGTCACTA
Source organism: Procambarus clarkii (assembly GCF_040958095.1). Taxonomy (NCBI): domain Eukaryota; kingdom Metazoa; phylum Arthropoda; class Malacostraca; order Decapoda; family Cambaridae; genus Procambarus; species Procambarus clarkii. The sequence continues at coordinate 10,775,699 of NC_091183.1, read as the reverse complement.
GTGATACTCGAGCAGTACCCCTCCATAAGGTTACGCTGGAATCTGATTTCCACAAGGGTGTTTGTACAGTCGGAGTCACTTCATACCTACCTTTCCCTAATGTTGATGTAATAGTTGGTAATGATTTAGCAGGGAATAAGGTAGGGGACTCCAGACTGCCTATTATGTTGCCTACCCCTAAGGTTTGCCTGGATCCACCCGCCGCAGAGGATAATGTTGTGTACCCTGCGTGCGCAGTGACCAGGTCTATGGGACTTAAATGTAAGGGCAGCCTGGTGCTTGCCAAAGTGGTAAATCCCGAGGACACGAGGAATTTTCCGAGTGGTGAAAACCAAGTGGACCTCGCGGACACATTCATGGCCCGACTCGATGACGTGGCCGAGGACATTGTGGAGAGCCTGCCACCGCCATCTACCAAGAGTAGTGGGGAGGTGGAGGAGAACACTGTTGAGCCTCGGCCAATGGCATCTGACCAAGGCCTAGATGCCACCTTGAGTGAATTACAGAAAGCTGATCCCACTCTTGTAGATTGTCATGAGACAGCCGTCTCTATGGAGGAAATTGTAGACGCAGCAACTGGGTACTACTACAATGATCGGATTTTGATGAGAAAATGGAGACCACAGAGTGCTCCCTTGTCAAATGAATGGGAGGTAGTTCACCAAGTTATGTTGCCGACCTGCTATAGAGAAAGAGTTTTGGCAACTGCTCATGATGATCCTATGGGGGGACATCAAGGTATTAATATTACATATCACAAAATTTTAAAGTATTTTTTCTGGCCCAAGCTGAAAAGTGATGTGGCAAAATTTTGTAATGCGTGTATTGTTTGTCAACTGGTTGGGAAACCAAACCAGACTCCACCTAAAGCTCCTCTAAGGCCTATTGTCGTGCCAGAGGAACCATTTTCTCATGTGGTAATGGACTGTGTTGGTCCATTACCTAGAACTAAGCCTGGTAATATTTACCTAATCAAGATGATGTGTATCACTACTCGTTACCCAGAGGCTTTTGCTGTAAGGAACATCCGAGCAAAAACTGTTGTTGCTCGTATGTTGCAGTTTTTTTCCACTTTTGGACTGCCTCGGGTCGTGCAAACTGACAATGGTACTAACTTTAAGTCTGATATTTTTTAACAATTTTGTAAGGAACATGGAATAACTCATAAGGTTTCCAGCCCATACCATCCACAGAGTCAGGGGGTAATTGAACGTTTCCATCTAACTCTGAAGCAGATGTTGAAGACATCGTGCGAGAGTTCCCACACCTTCTGGGATGAGAATTTACCGTATGTTTTGTTTGCGGCTAGAGACGGATTACAAAGTTCACTGGGTTGTTCTCCTTTTGAGTTAGTTTTTGGCTATAAAGTTCGTGGACCCTTGCAAATGTTACAGGAGAATCTGTTAGGGAACGTAACGTTAACCGAAGGTTCGGTTTTCTTTGCGCAACACCACCAGAGACTCAAGGACTGCATGGCGGCTGCACTAAAGTATCTTGGGAAGGCCCAAGAAAAGATGAAAGACCGAAACGATGCTACGGCTAAGTTACGGGTATTTCAGCCTGGCGACCCTGTCCTGGTATTAAAGCCTCGACTAGGGAACACTATGTCCCACAAGTACGAAGGCCCCTACATTATGACAGAAAAGACTGGGGACCTCACGTACAAAGTGAGGCACTCTGACAAACGTAACCAGGTAATGCTCGTACATGTAAATCGGCTGAAGAAGTTCCAGGGCCCCAGGCCCATTGCACTAACCAATGTTTCCATTTCCAGTGAGGGAGGGGATGATTGTTCTGGGGACCCAACTAATCTCATTCTCAATAATTCTAGTTCTGTGAATGCTGTGGAGGAGGGACTGTCCCATTTGCAGATGGCCCAACTTGAAGAGGTGCAGTCGTTGGTTGATGAATTTTCCAGTCTGTTCGGGGAGGTCCCGACCCAGACTGATGCCATTTGCCCTGATGTCAAGTTGACGGACTACACCCCCATTCGCCTTCAACCCTATCGGATGAGTCCAGAAAAGATGGCCATCGTACGGAAGGAGATCGACTTCCTGCTCCAGCACGGCCTCATCCGGCCGAGCCAGGGCTCTTGGTGCTCGCCCAGCCTTTTGGTCCCCAAACCAGACGGCTCCTGGCGATTATGCACCGACTATCAGCAGCTCAACAAGGTGACCATTGTGGATGCCTATCCGCTGCCCCTCCTCGAGGACTGCATCGACGAGCTGGGAAACGCCAAGTACGTCTCGAAATTCGGCCTCTCGAGGGGGTATTATCAAATCCCACTCACTGAACGTGCTAAAACACCAACTGCGTTCGTGACACCCGAGGGTGTTTTTGAGTATCAAGTGTTACCGTTCGGCTTGCGTAACGCCCCTGCCACGTTCCAGAGGCTATTGAACTCCTTGCTCGCTAAGGTACCAAATTGTCGGGCGTATTTGGATGATATCGTGCTCTTTGAGAGTAATTGGGTTGACCACATAGCTAGGTTACGCCAGTTGTTCGCAATCTTGAAAAAGGCAAATCTTAACTTAAATGCAAAAAAAAAAAAAAGTCATTTTGGCCAAGGCACAGTGACGTACCTCGGTTATGAAGTGGGCCAAGGAAAAGTGTTACATCGGCAAGATAAAATCAGTGCCATTCTGGAGTATCCAGGTTATCTTAAGGTTATCTTGAGATGATTTCGGGGCTTTTTAGTGTCCCCGCAGCCCGGTCCTCGACCAGGCCTCCACCCCCAGGAAGCAGCCCGTGACAGCTGACTAACACCCAGGTACCTATTTTACTGCTAGGTAACAGGAGCATAGGGTGAAAGAAACTTTGCCCATTGTTTCTCGCCGGCGCCTGGGATCGAACCCAGGACCACAGGATCACAAGTCCAGCGTGCTGTCCGCTTGGCCGACCGGCTCCAGGGCTAAAGTCTAAAAAGGACGTTCAAAGATTTATCGGTATGTGTGAGTACTATCGACGCTTTTGTCAGAACTTTTCCAGTGTTGCCACTCCTCTCACAGACTTGTTGAGGAAAGTCGGTTAAATTTAAGTGGTCATCAGACTGTGCAGAGGCATTTAAAAATTTGAAATTGATCTTAGCGTCCGCCCCAGTGCTTACTAGTCCAAGGTTCGACCGACCGTTTAAAATTCATGTTGACGCGTCTGACTCGGGTGCTGGTGCAGTGTTGTTGCAAACTGGGGATGATCAGGTGGAACATCCAGTATATTATTACTCTGTGAAATTCGACAAGGCGCAACACAATTATTCAGTGGTAGAAAAAGAGGCGTTGGCGCTAGTGTTAACATGTAAAAAGTTCGAAGTTTACCTCACAGGTAGTATAGTGGAAGTGTACACGGACCATAACCCACTAGTCTTCCTGACTCAGATGAGGGGTAAGAATAAACGCATCCTCAGGTGGGCGTTGTACCTACAGGACGTCAATCTTTCCATTACCCACCTACCGGGCCGACTCAATGTGATATCCGACGCTCTGTCCAGGTTGCCGGAATAACATTCATCTAAGCCACAGGAAGCCATTTACCAACTGTCATGCTTTAGTTATTTTTTTTAGGTTCTCCTGTGACATTAAATATTCCGTGTCCAAATTATTTACTTCCCTGTTTTTTACTTTGTGTGTGTATGTTTTTTTTCTTTCAGAGAAGTCCTTTGTATTTTTCTTGCAGAGAAATTGTTGTTTTTGATTTATTTTTTTTTTGTCATATATTTTTTCTTTTTATTCTCTGTATACTCTTACAAAAAAATATGACCACTATTCTAGTAGTCACATTTTTTTTTCTCTGAAGGGGGGAGGAGTGTTACGACCCTGGGTTCTTCAGTGGAAACCAGAGGTCAAAATTTAACTAAATAAGCTACGTTAGAGTAGTAAATCGCAACTCGATGTGTCTTTGTTTGTATCTTCCCTGCCAGACGTAAGACTATTCTTGTTTCTCAAAGAGCATTTAAAGACTGAGCTGGGGGTTGATTATTAAATAATAACATAGGCACCAACTATGCTTACTAATACTTTCTAATCATTTGTAAAGTAAACCTGAGTAAACTTAGTATAGGGCTGCTGTACGATTAGTTGAGCAGTCTTCCGGCAGCAGCCAGCTGGGGGGAAGGAGAGGGAGACTCCATCTTTTTCTGAGCTGGCGTGGTGTGGACAGGAACCTCCTACCCTTCCTCTCGTTTCCTTATTTCTGTGTCTTGTTTAAGATAAGTACATTATTCCATGTCTGGCATACTCACGTTCTATGTTTAGAGTAGTATATTTTGTGTGTAGTAGGTGTGTTTAGAGTTTATATTACTAGTTATTCTAAAGCGGGTCCCATTGGAACCACGTGGTCCCCTACCCTAAGCTGACTCTAACTTCAAGTTATTCAATAGTAGAGCCTGAGCACCCTAGCTTGTGCTCAGTGTAAAACCTTGTATCCTGCTTATGTGGACCAAGGCTTTTAACGTAAGGTAGTGTGGTAAAGTTATTATTATTATTGTTATTGGTGTGAATGTATATGGGGGGCTGTTAAAGGGTTAATAAATAAGTACATGAATTATAAGAGTATCGTTCTTCCTGTGTAGGAGATCTTGATCATTCCCTAGACTGACCTTGTTGTGTAGCCAAGTAGTCAGCACTACTTCTAGTTTCCATGGGGGCCGGGCTTTACTGATCTTCCCAAGTAGATACATCTTTATTCTAACTACCCTTACCCCTTAATAGAACCAGTTCCCCCATAGCAAGAACACATATTTATTTACAACACTTACCTAAATACATTTACCTTGCCTGCAAAAATTTACGCGTCCTTGACTATATTTACGCGTACCTGACGCTCGCCAGACTAAATTACCGCTTGGCTGTCTAAATGAACTATTTCCTTACAAAACTAACGCTTGCCACACTAAATAATTACTTGCCTGACTAAATTATCACTTGCTTAACTAAATTATTATTTGCCGGACTAAATTATTACTTGCCTGAATAAAATTACGCGTTCCTCACTAAATTTTCGCGTGCCTCACTAAATTAGGCGTACCTGAATAAATCTACGCTTGCCTGACTAAATTAACGCTTGTCTGACTAAATTATCGCATCCCTGGATAAAATTATTCTTGTTTAAACTTATGCATACCTGGCTAAATTTAAACATGCCTGACTAAATTTACGCTTGACTGATTAAATTTACGCTTGACTGAATAAATTTACACATACCTGTATATATTTAGGCTTGTCTGACTAAATTTTTGAGTGTCTGACTAAATTTACAGGTGCCTGATTAGATTAACGCTTGCATGAATAAATTACGCTTGCCTGACTATATTAACGCTTGCCTGACTAAATTAACGCTTGCCTGAGTAAACTACCGCTTGCCTGCATAAATTAACGTTTGCCTGACTAAATTAAAGCTAGCCTGATTAATTAACGTTTGCCTGACTAAATTAAAGCTAGCCTGATTAATTAACGTTTGCCTGATTTCATTTACGGTTGCCTGACTACATTTACTCTTGCCTAACTACATTTACGTTTGCCTAATTTCATTTACGTTTGCCTTAATATATTTACGATGGCCTGACTATATATACGCTTGCCTGCCTATATTTACGCTTGCCTGACTAAATAATTACTTGCCTGACTAAATTATCACTTGCTTAACTAAATTATTATTTGCCGGACTAAATTATTACTTGCCTAACTAAAATTACGCGTGCCTCACCAAATTTTCGGGTGCCTCACTAAATTTAGGCGTACCTCATTAAATCTACGCATGCCTGACTAAATTAACGCTTGTCTGACTAATTATCGCATCCCTGGAAAAAAATATGCTTGCATGGCTAAACTTACGCATACCTGGCTAAATTTACACATGCCTGACTAAATTTACGCCTGACTGATTAAATTTACGCCTGCTTGAATAAATTTACGCAAGCCTGAATATATTTAAGCTTGTCTGATTAAATTTTCGCGTGTCTGACTAAATTCACGGGTGCTTGACTTAATTTGCGTTTACCTGATTAAATGTACGCTTGCCAGGCTAATATTACGCTTGACTGGATAAATTTACGCTTGTCTGTGTATATTTACGCTTGTCTGACTAGATTAACGTTTGGCTGATTAGATTAACGCTTGCCTGACTAGATTAGCTCTTGCCCCAATAAATTACGCTTGCCTGACTACATTAATGCTTGCCTGAATGAATTAAATCTTGCCAGAATAAATTAAATCTTGCCTGAGTAAATAACCGCTGGCCTGTATAAATTAACGCTTGCCTGAATAAATTAACTCTTGCCTGACTAAATTATCACTTGCCTGAATAAATGATTACTTATCTGACTAAATTATTACTTGCCTCTCTAAATTATTACTTGAATGACTAAATTATTACTTGCCTGACTAAATTAACTCTTGCCTGAGTAAATTAACGCTCGCTTGCCTACATTTACGCTTGCCAGACTTCATTTACGCTTGCCGGAATATATTTACGCTTGACTGACTACATTTCCCTTTACCTGACTACATTAATGCTTTCCTGGCTACATTTACGCTAGCGTGACTACTTTTACAGTCGCCTGAATACATTTACGCTTGCCTGACTATATTTACGGTGTCTTGACTCAATTTACGCTTCCCTGACTACATTTACGCTTGCCTGACTACATTTTTGCTTGCCTTTCTGCTTTTACGGTAGCCTGATTACATTTTCGATAGCCTCACTACAATTTCGCTTGCCTTACTACAGTTACGCTTGCATGGCAACATTTACGCTTGCCTGAATATATTTACGCTTCCATGACTAACTTAATGCTTGCCTGAGAAAATTAACACTTGCCTGCCTAAATTAACGCTTGTCTGACTAAATTATTACTTGCGTGACTTAATTATTACTTGCCTGACTATATTATTACTTTCCTGATTAAATTATTACTTGCCTAACTAAATTATCACTTGATTGACTAAATTATTGTCTGCCTTACTAAACTAACTCTTAGCTGACTAAATAAACACTTGCCTGAAAAAATGTTCGCGTGTCTGACAAAATTTACTCCTGCATGAATAAATTTACGCTTCCTGATAAATTAATGCTTGCTTGAGTAAATTACCACTTGCCTGACTAAATTAACGGTTGCCTGACTAAATTAACGCTTGTCTGACTAAATTATTACTTGCGTGACTTAATTATTACTTGCTTGACTATATTATTAAATTATTACTTGCCTAACTAAATAATCACTTGTCTGACTAAATTATTACCTGTTTGACTAAACTAACTCTTAGCTGACTAAATATTTACTTACCTGAAAAAATGTTCGCGTGACTAAATTTACGGGTGTTTAAAAACATTTATGCGTGCCTGACTAAATTTACGTTTGCCTGAATAAATTTTCGTGTGCCAGAACAAATTATTGTATGCTTGGATAAATTTACACTTGTCAGGCTAAATTTTCGCTTGCTTAACTAAATTTATGCTTGCCTGACTACATTTACTCTTGCCTGACTACATTTATGCTTGTCTCACTACATTTACGCGTGCCTGTCTAAATTTATGCTTGCCTGACTACATTTACTCTTCCCTGATTATATTTACGCTTGCCTGACTAAATTCACGGTTGCCTTAAAATATTTTCGATGGCCTTTCTGCTTTTACGCATGCCTGATTACATTTACACATGCCTGACTATATTTATACTTGCCTGACTACATTTACGCTTGCCTGACTACATTTACGCATGCTTGACTACATTTAAGCTTACCTGACTAAATTTCCGCTTGCCTGAATACATTTTCGATTGCCTGACTTCATTTACGTTTGTCTTAGTATATTTACGATGGCCTGACTACATTTACGCTTGCCTGACTTCATTTACTCTTCCGTGACTATATTTACGCTTGATTGACTACATTTACCTTTACCTCACTACATTTATGCTTGCCTGACTTCATTTACGTTTGCCTGACTGCATTTACGCTTTCCTGATTACATTTGCGGTTGCCTGACAACATTTACGCTTGCCTGACTATATTTACGGTGTCCTGACTACATTTAATCTTCCCTGACTACATTTATGATTACCTGACTACAATTACGCTTTCCTGACTACAGTTTACGCTTGCCTGACTTCATTTACAGTAGCATGACTACATGTACGATTGCCTAACCACAATTTCGCTTGTCTTACTACAGTTACGCTAGCCTGTCAACATTTGCGCTTGCCTGAATAAATTTATGCTTCCCTGTGTAAATTAACACTTGCCTATCTACATTACCGCTTGGCTGCCTAAATTAACGCTTGTCTGACTAAATTATTACTTGAATGCCTAAATCATTACTTTTCTGACTAAATTATTACTTGCCTGACTAAATTAACTCTTGCCTGACTAAATTAACGCAAGCCTGACTAATTTCTCGCTTGCCTGACAAAATTTACGCTTGCCTTACCAAATTTACGCTTTGCTGAATAAATGTACGGGTGTCTGACTACGAATACGCATGACTGGCTAAATTTAAGTGTGCCTGACTAAATATACGCATGCAAGACTAAATTAATGCATGCTTGGCTACATTTCTGCTTGCCTGGTTAAATTTACGTTTGTCTGGCTAAATTTATTTAATTATTTACAAACAGCTCTATTCCTACCTCGTAAAATTCGACATACTCAGCCCCTGCCAGTTTGGCTTCCGGTCCCAAAAGAGTACCAATGATGCAATCATTAGTCTCCTTGACATTATCTACTCAGCCCTTGACAAAAATGAGTTTCCGATTGGACTCTTCATTGACCTAAGAAAAGCCTTTGATACTGTTAATCACAACTACCTCTTACTTAAACTCCAGCATTATGGAATCCGAGGCCTTGCCCTTGACTACATCCGATCCTATCTTAGTGACAGACACCAATATGTAACCATCAATGATACAACTTCTTCCACTCTACCAATTACCGTTGGAGTGCCACAGGGCAGCATCTTAGGACCTCTTCTATTTCTTATATATATAAACGATCTGCCTAATGTCTCTAATATTCTCAAACCTATATTGTTTGCTGACGATACTACCCTTATCTACTCAAACCTCAACCCACATACACTAAATAATGTTGTGAATAATGAATTAAAAAAAGTCCACTTATGGATGTCAACGAACAAACTAACATTAAACATCGAAAAGACTTACTACATCTTATTTGGAAGCAAATCATCAAATGCAATTCAGCTACAGATAGACAACATTAACATCAGTAATAAAAATGATGGCAAGTTTCTTGGCCTATTCCTAGACAAGAGACTCTAAGACAGTTGGTATACTCTCCAAAATCAGATATTATGTTCCTAACTCTGCTCTCCTCTCACTATATTATGCACTAATCTACCCCTATCTTAATTATGGTATCTGTGCATGGGGGTCTACCACTGCAAACAACCTTAAGCCCATCATCACACAGCAAAAATCTGCTATCAGAATAATAACTAACTCTGCTTTCAGACAACACTCAGCTCCCTTGTTTAAATCTCTAAACTTGCTAAATATTAACTCCCTCCACACATTCTCTTGTGTCAACTACATTTACAAAACCCTGTTCTTAAATGCAAACCATGCTCTGAAACTCTCCCTGGACAGATGTAATAGGACCCATTATCACCACACCAGAAATAAATATCTCTTTGATATCCCCAGGGTCAAACTTAATCTGTGTAAACACTCTATGCAAATTAAGGGACCTAGTCTATGGAACTCACTCCCTAGTGAATTGAAAAACTGTAAAACTTTTGCCTTATTTAAAAGCAAAGCCAAAAAGTACCTAACTTCATCTATTTAGTTTCCTACACTGAGCTTTAAATTTGCTCTGTACCTAGTGGTACCCAATCTCCTAATTTTTATGTGATATCAAACCTTATCATTGTGTTCATTGCTGTCTTCTTTTATGTGCTAGCCATATGCTGTATTGTGACTACCAATTTTTGTCAACTACCATTCAAGCTGTCATTGCAATCAATCTTATATTGTTTCTGCTGTATTGTGCCTAACAATTTGTTGTCAACTACCATTTTAAGCTGTCATTGCAATCAATCATAGCTACCTATGTGCTTTAATATACTGTACCTATAATTTTCTCTCATCTTTTTTTTTTTTTTTCATTCCATGTAATCTGTTATCATTTTTTTGTCTATAAATTTTGCAAGTATTTACCTCCTTAAAATTTTCTTAGATTAAGGACCTGCCCGAAACGCTGCGCGTGCTAGTGGCTTTACAAGACTGTAATTACCATAATTGTATCCTCACATTCCTTATGTACATTCTTGTATATGCATAAATAAATAAATAAATAAATAAATAAATAAATAAATTTACTCTTCCCAGACAAAATTTACGCTTGCCGGAAAAAATGTATGCTGGCCTGATTGAATTTACACTTGCCTGCATAAATTCACGCTTGCCTGATTATATTTAAATTTACCTAACTACAATTACCTTGCCTGAAAATTTTTTTGCGTGCTTCACTATATTTACGCGTACCTAACGCTCGCCAGACTAAATTAACGATTGCCTGACTAAATGAACTCTTGCCTGACAAAATTAACGCTTGCCTGTCTAAATAATTATGTGCCTTACTAAATTATCACTTGCTTACCTAATTTACTATTTGCCGGAATAAATTATTGCTTACCTGACTAAAATTACGCGTGCCTCACTAAATTTTCGCGTTCCTCCCTAAATTTAGGCGTACCTGAATAAATATACGCATGCCTGACTAAATTATCGCATCCCTGGATAAAATTATGCATGCTTGGCTAAATTTACACTTACCTGGTTAAATTTACACATGCCTGACTAAATTTACGCTTGACTGATTAAATTTACGCCTGCCTGAATAAATTTACGCAAGCCTGAATATATTTAAGTTTGTCTGACTAAATTTTCGCGTGTCTGACTAAATTAACGGGTGCCTGAATAAATTTGCCTTAGCCTGGCTAAATGTACTCTTGCCAGGCTAAAATTATGCTTGACTGGATATATTTACGATTGCCTGTGAAAATGTACGCTTTTCTGACTCGATTAACTTTTGTCTGATAAGATTAACATTTGCCTGACTAGATTAGCGCTTGCCTGAATAAATTACCCTTGCCTGACTACATTAACGCTTGCCTGTCTAAATTAACGCTTGCTTGAATAAATTACGTTTGCCTGTACTACATTAACGCTTGCCTGACTAAATTAACGCTTGCCTGAGTAAATTACCGCTTGCCTGCATAAATTAACGCTTGCCTGACTAAATTAACTCATGCCTGATTAAATTATATCTTGCCTGACTATATTATTACTTGCCTGACTAAATTATTACTTGCCTGACTAAATTATTACTTTCCTGACTAAATTATTACTTGCTTCTCTAAATTATTACTTGCCTCTCTAAATTATTACTTGAATGACTAAATTATTACATGCCTGCCAAAATTATTACTTGTCTGAATAAATTTTTACTTGACTGACTAAATTAACTCTTGCCTGACTTAATTAGTTCTTGACTGAGTAATTTACCGCTTGCCTGACTACTTTTACGCTTACCTGACTTCATTTACGCTTGCCGGACTATATTTACGCTTGTCTGACTACATTTCATAATGGCGGACTTCATTTACCGTTGCCTGCCAACAGTTACTCTTGCCTGACTATTTTTTCCCGTTCCTGACTACATTTACGCTTGCATGACTACATTTCCGCTTGCTGGACTAAATTTACGCTTGCCTCTCAAAATTTACACTTGCCTGACCAAATTTATGGTAGCCTGAAAAAGTTTACACTTGCCTAAAAGAATTTACGCTTGACTGAAAAAATTTAAACCTTTACATATTATTAACGCTTTTACAAATTTTACACAATATTAACGCATCATTGACAAGGTTAACGCTTGCCTGACTACATTAACGCTTGCCTGACTAAATTAACAATTGCTTGATTAAATTAATGCTTGATTAAATTAATGCTTGATTAAATTAATGCTTGATTCACTAAAAATTCACTTGCCTCACTAAATTAACGCTTGCCTAACTAAATTAACGCTTACCAAACTAAATTAACTCTTTCCTGAACAAAATAAAGCTTGCCTGAATAAATGAACCCTTACTTGTCTTAATAATCGCTTGCCTGAATAAATTAACCCTTGTCTGAATTAATAATCGCTTGCCTGACTAAATTAAAGCCTGACTGACTGAATTTAGGCTTGCCTGACTAAATTTACGCTTATCTCACTCAACTAACGCTTGCCTGGCTTAACTAACGCTTGACTGGGTAAACTAACGCTTGCCTGAATAAACTAACGTTGACCTGACGAAACTAACGTTTATCTGACTAAATTTAGGCTTGCCTGACTAAATATACGTTTGATTGTCTAAATTAACGCTTGTCTCACTACATTAACGCTTGATTTAATAAATTATAGCTTGCTTGACTAAATAACCTCTTGCCTGGCCAAATTTACGCTTTCCTGACTACATTTACGCTTGCCTGACTACATTTACACTTGTCTGACTACACTTACGTTCACCTGCATACATTTACGCTAGCCTGAATACATTTACGCTTCCCCTGACTAACTTATCGATTGCCTTACTACATTTATCCTTGCCTGACTACATTTACGCTTGCTGAATAATTTAACGCTTGCTAGACTAAACTGTTACTTGCTTGTCTAAATAACTTCTTGCCTGACTAATTTAACGCCTGCCTGCTTAAATTATCCCTTGACTTACTACATTTACCCTTGCTTGATTTCATTTACGCTTGCCTGACTAAATTAACGCTTGCCCGGCTAATATAAAGCTTGCCTGACTACATTTACGCTTGCCTGACTACATATACGTTGGCCTGACTACATTTACACTTGCCTGAATAACTTAACGTTTGCCTGACTAAACTATCAGTTTCCTGAATAAATTTTTGCGAGCCTGACTAAATTTACGCTTGGCTGATTAAATTTACGTGTGCTTTACTAAATTTATGCATGCCTGACTACATATTCGCTTGTCTGAGTACATTTACTGGCAAGCGTAAATTTATTCAGGAAATCATAAATTTACTGAGGCAAGCGTAAATTTTTTCACGCATGAGTAAATTTTATCAGTCAAGCGTTGAATTCAGCCTGGCAAGCGTACATTTAGCCAAGCAAGCGCATATTTAGCATTGCAAGTGTGAATGTAGTCATGCAAATATAGCCTGGCAAGCGTAAATTGAGCCAGGCATGCAATAATTTATTCTGGCGCACGTAAATTTATTCAGGCAAAATTAAATTTATTCATTGTCGCGTAAATTTAGTCAAACTCCCGTAAATTTAGTCAAGCACGCGTAAATTTAGACAGGCAAGTTTAAATTTAGTCAGGCACGCGAAAATTTAGTCAGGAAAGCATTAATTAATCCGGCAAGCGTTAATTTATTCGGGCAAGAGATAATTTATTCAGGCAAGCGTAAAGTTATTTAATCAAGCGTAAAGTTATTTAGGCAAGCGTAAATATAGTCAGACAAGCGTAAATGTAGTAAGGCAAACGTAAATTTAGCCAGGCAAGCGTAAATGTAGTCAAACAAGCCTGAATGTAATCAGCCAAGGGAAAATTGAGAGAGGCAAGCGTAAATGTAGTCAGGGAAGCGTAAATGTAGTCAGGCAAGCGTAATTGTAGTCAAGCAAGCATAAATCTTGTCAAGCAAGCATAAATCTTGTCAAGCAAGCATAAATTTAGTCAGACAAGCGAATATTTAGTCTCCCAAGTTTTAACTTAGTCAGGCAAGCATAATTTTTTTCAATCAAGCGTAAATTTAGTCAGGCAAATATTAATTTAATCAGACAAGCTTTATATTAGTCGGGCAAGCGTTAATTTAGTCAGGCAAGGGTTAATTTAGTCAGGGGAAGCGTTAATTTAGTCAGAGAAGTGTAAATGAAGTCAAGCAAGGGTAAATGTAGTAAGGCAAGGGTTTATTTAGTCAGGAAAGCGTTAATTATTCAGGCAAGCGTTAATTTAGTCTGGCTAGGGTTAGTTTAGTCAGGAACACGTAAATTTAGTCAATCACGCGTAAATTTAGTCTGCCAAGGAAAATTTAGTTAGGCAAATGTAGGTATAATCAGGCAAGCGTAAATTTAGTCAGGCAAGTGTAAATTTAATCAGGGGAGCGTAAATTTATTCAGGCAAGCGCAAATTTAGTCAGACACCCGTAAATTTATTCAAGGACGTGTAAATTTAGTCAGGCCAGAGTTAATTTAGTCATGCAAGAGATAATTTAGTCAGGCAAGCGTTAATTTAGTCAGCAAGCGTTAATTTTGTCAAGCAAGCGTAATTTAGTCATGCAAGCGATAATCTAGTCAGGATAGCAATAATCGAATCAGGCAAGCGTTAATCTAGTTAGGCAAGCACTAATTTAGTCAGGCAAACGTAAATTTATTAAGCAAGCGTAGATGTTGTCAAGCAAGCGTAAATGTTGTCAGGCAAGCGTAACTGTAGTCAGGAGAGCGTAAATGTAGCCAGGCTAGGGTAAATGTAGTCAGGTAAGGGAAAATGAAGTCAGGCATGGGTAAATGTTGTCAGGCAAGGGTAAATATATTCAGTCAAGCGTAAATATAGTCAGGCTACTGATTAAATTTACGCCCGCCTGACTACATTTGCGCTTGTCTGACTACAATACCGCTTGCATGACTATATTTAAGCTTGTCTGACTAAATTTACTCTTGCCTGTCAACATTTACGCTTGCCTGAATGTATTTACGCTTCCCTGTCTAAATTAATGCTTGCCTGAGTAAATTAACACTTGCCTACCAACATTACCGCTTGGCTGACTAAATTAACGCTTGTCTGACTAAATTATTACTTGAATGCCAAAATCATTTCTTTCCTGACTAAATTATTACTTGCCTCACTAAATTAACTCTTGCGTGACTAAATTAACGCATGCCTGACTAAATTTATGCTTACCTGCCTAAATTTACGGTTGCCTTACCAAATTTACGCTTTGCTGAATAAGTTTACGGGATGTCTGACTACGAATACGCGTGACTGGCTAGATTTAAGTGTGCCTGACTAAATATACGCATGCAAGACTAAATTATAGCATGCTTGGCTACATTTCCGCCTGCCTGGATAAATTTACGCTTGCCTGGCTAAATTTACTCTTCCCAGACAAAATTTACGCTTGCCGGAATAAATTTACGCTTGCCTGATTAAATTTACACTTGCCTGCATAAATTCACGCTTGCCTGATTATATTTACATTTACCAAACTACATTTACCTTGCCTGACAAAATTTACGCGTGCTTGACTATATTTATGTGTACTTGACGCTCGCCAGACTAAATTAACGCTTCCCTGACTAAATGAACTTTTGCCAGACCAAATTACCGCATGCCGGACTAAAAAATTAATTGCCTGACTAAATTATCACTTGCTTAACTAAATTATTATTTGCCGTACTAAATTATTATTTGCCTGACTAAAATTACGCGTGCCTCACTAAATTTTCGCGTTCCTCACTAAATTTAGGCGTACCTCATTAAATCTACGCATGCTTGACTAAAATAACGCTTGTCTGACTTAATTATCGCATCCCTGGATAAAATTATGCTTGCTTGGCTAAATTTACACTTACCTAGCTAAATTTACACATGCCTGACTAAATTTACGCTTAACTGATTAAATTTACGCCTGCCTGAATAAATTTATGCAAGCCTGAATATATTAGGTTTGTCTGACTAAATTTTCGCGTGTCTGACTAAATTAACGGGTGCCTGACTTAATTTGCCTTAGCCTGGCTAAATGTACGCTTGCCAGGCTAAAATTATGCTTGACTGGATATATTTACGATTGCCTGTGAAAATTTACGCTTTTCAGACTCGATTAACCTTTGTCTGATTAGTTTGCCTGACTAGATTAGCGCTTGCATGAATAAATTACCCTTTCTTGACTACACTAACGCTTGCCTGTCTAAATTAACGCTTGCTTGTTTAAATTACGTTTGCCTGTACTACATTACGTTTGCCTGTACTTTGCAGTCTCCGTGGTGTAGTGGTAAGACACTCGCCTGGCGTTCCGCGAGCGCTATGTCATGGGTTCGTATCCTGGCCGGGGAGGATTTACTGGGCGCAAATTCTTAACTGTAGCCTCTGTTTAACGCAACAGTAAAATGTGTACTTGGATGAAAAAACGATTCTTCGCGGCAGGGGATCGTATTCCAGGGACCATAGGATTAAGGACTTGCCCGAAACGCTACGCGTACTAGTGGCTGTACAAGAATGTAACAACTCTTGTATATATCTCAAAAAAAAAAAAAAAAAATTAACGCTTGCCTGAGTAAATTACCGCTTGCCTGCATAAATTAACGCTTGCCTGACTAAATTAACTCATGCCTGATTAAATTATATCTTGCCTGACTATATTATTACTTTCCTGACTAAATTATTACTTGCTTCTCTAAATTATTACTTGCCTCTCAAAATTATTACTTGAATGACTAAATTATTACATGCCTGCCTAAATTATTACTTGTCTGAATGAATTATTACATGCCTGCCTAAATTATTACTTGCCTGACTAAATTAACTCTTGCCTGACTAAATTAGTTCTTACCTGAGTAAATTAACGCTTGCCTGACTACATTTACGCTTACCTGACTTCATTTACGCTTGCCGGACTATATTTACGCTTGTCTGACTACATTTCATCATGGCGGAATACATTTACCGTTGCCTGCCAACAGTTACCCTTACGTGACTATTTTTTCCCGTTCCTGACTACATTTACGCTTGCATGACTACATTTCCGCTTGCTAGACTAAATTTACGCTTGCCTCTCAAAATTTACACTTGCCAGACCAAATTTATGGTAGCCTGAAAAGTTTACACTTGCCTAAAAGAATTTACGCTTGACTGACAAAATTTACACTTTTACACATTATTAACGCTTTTACAAATTTTACACAATATTAACGCATCATTGACAAAATTAACGCTTGCCTGACTACATTAACGCTTGCCTGACTAAATTAACAATTGCTTGATTAAATTAATGCTTGTTTGACTAAAGATTCACTTGCCTCACTAAATTAAAGCTTGCCTAACTAAATTAACGCTTGCCAAACTAAATTAACTCTTTCCTGAACAAAATAAAACTTGCCTGACTAAATGAACCCTTACTTGTCTTAATAATCGCTTGCCTGACTATATTAACCCTTGCTTGAATTAATAATTGCTTACCTCACTAAATTAACTCTTGCCTGAGCAAATTAACGCTTGCCTGACTACATTTTCGCTTGCCTGACTTCATTTACGCTTACCGGACTATATGTACGCTTGTCTGACAACATTTCATCATGCCTGACTACATTTACCCTTGCCTGCCTGCAGTTACCCTTGCCTGACTATTTTTTCCCGTTCCTAACTACATTTACTCTTGCATGACTACTTTTCTGCTCGCTGGACTAAATTTACGCTTGCCTTTCAAAATTTACTCTTGCCTAACAAAATTTATGGTAGCCTGAAAAAGCTTACACTTGCCTAATAGAATTTACGCTTGACTGACAAAATTTACACTTTTACACACTATTAACGCTTTTACAAATTTTACATACAATTAACGCATCATTGACAAGGTTAACGCTTGCCTGACTACATTAACGCTTGCCTGACTACATTAACGCTTGCCTAACTAAATTGACAATTTCTTGATTAAATTAATGCTTGCTTGACTAAAAATTCACTTGCCTCACTAAATTAACTCTTTACTGAACAATATAAAGCATGCCTGACTAAATGAACCCTTGCTTGTCTTAATAATCGCTTGCCTAACTAAATTATCCCTTGCTTGAATTAATAATCGCTTCCCTGACTAAATTAAAGCTTGACTGACTAAATTTAAGCTTGCCTGACTAAATTCACGCTTGTCTGACTGAACTAACGCTTGCCTGGCTTAATTAACGTTTGCCTGGGTAAACTAACGCTTGCCTGACTAAACTAACGGTGACCTGACGAAACTAGCGTTTGTCCGACTAAATTTAGGCTTGCCTGAATAAATTTACGATTGCTTGATTAAACTAATGTTTGCTTGACAAATTTACGCTTGGATGACTAAATATTCGTTTGATTGCCTAAATTAACGCTTACCTCACTACATTAACGCTTGCCTTAATAAATAATGGCTTGCTTGACTAAATAACCTCTTGCATGGCTAAATGTACGCTTGACTGACTACATTTACGCTTGCCTGACAACATTTACGCTTGCCTGACTAAACTTACGCCTGCCTGACTACATTTACGATTGCCAGACTACATTTACGCTGGCTTGACTACGTATACGTTTGCCTGACTACATATACGTTTGCCTTACTACATTTACACTTGTCTGACTACACTTACGTTCACCTGTATACATTTTCGCTAGCCTGAATACATTTACGCTTCCCCTGACTAACGTAACGCTTGCCTTACTACATTTATCCTTGCCTGACTACATATATGCTTGCCTGAATAATTTAACGCTTGCTAGACTAAATTGTTGCTTGCGTGTCTATATAACCTCTTGCCTGACTAAATTAATGCCTGCCTGACTAAATTAACCCTTGCCTTACTACATTTGCTTGACTTCATATACGCTTGCCTGACTAAATTAATGCTTGCCTGAATAAATTAACGCTTGCCCGACTAATATAAAGCTTGCCTGACTAAATTAACGCCTGCCTGATTAAATTAAAGCTTGCTGACTAAATTTACGTTTGCCCGAATAAATTTACGCTTGATTGAAAAAATTAAGCTTGCCTTACTAAATTAAAACTTGGGTGACTAAATATTCGTTTTCCTGACTAAATTTATGGTTGCCTGACTAGATTTATGCTTGCCTGACTATATTTAAGTTAGCCTGACGCCATTTACGCTTGCCTGACTACATTTTCGCTTGCCTCACTACAGTTGCGCTTGCCTAATTAAATTTATGCTTACCTAACTAGACTTACGCCTGCCTTACTACATTTATGTTAGCCTGAAGCCATTTACGGATACTTAACTACATTTACGCTTGTCTGACTACATTTACTCTTCCCTGACTACATTTACGCTTTTCTGTCTCCATTTACGCTTGCCTGATTATATTTAGGCTTTCGTGACTACATTTACGATTGCCTGACTATATTTACATTCGCCTGACTACATATACGTTTGCCTGACTACATTTACGCTTGTCTGACTACATTTACGCTTGCTTGAATAACTTAACGCTTGACTGACTAAATTAACGCTTGCCTTAATATATTTTCGCGTGCCTGACTAGATTTACGCTTGGCAGACTAAATTTACGCGTGCTTGACTAAATTTACACATGCCTGACTACATATACGCTTGCCGGACTACATTTAATCTAGCCTGACTATATTTACGCTTGACTGCCTACATTTACCCTTGCCTGACCACATTTACCAATGTCTTACTTCATTTACCCTTGCCTGAATACATTTACCCTTGCCTGACTTCATTTTCCCTTACCTGACTACATTTACGCTAGCCTGGCTACATTTACGCCTCATGACTACAGTTACGCTTGCCTGACAACATTTACGCTTGCTTGACAACATATACGCTTGCTAAATAAATTTACGTTTCCCTGACTAAATTAGTGCTTGCCTGACTAGATAAATGCTTCCCTGACAAAATTAACGCTTGCTCACTAAATAAACGCTTGCCTGACTAAATTACCTCTTTCCTGACTAAATTACCTCTAGCCTGACTAAATTCACTCGTCCCTGAAGAAATTTACGGGTGTTTGACTAAATTTGCGCGAGATTGACTAAATTTACGCTAACCTGACTAAACTAACCCTAGACAGACTAAATTAACGCTTGCCTGACTAAATTAACCCTTGCCTTACTACATTTACCCCTTGCCTGACTTCATTTACGCATCCCTGACTAAATTAACGCTTGCCCGACGCGTGCTTGCCTGATTAAATTAATACTTGGTTGACTAAATTTACGCTTGATTGAAAAAATTTATGCTTGCCTGGCTAAATTGAAACTTGGGTGACTAAATATTCGCTTGCCTGACTAAATTTATGCTTGCTTGACAAGATTTATGCTTGCTTGACTACAATTACGCTGGCCTGACTACATTTACGCTTCCCTGACTACATTTACGCTTGCCTGTCTCCATTTACGCTTGCCTGATTACATTTAGGTTTTTTTTACTACATTCACGCTTTCCTGACTACATTTACGTTTGCCTTACTACATTTACGCTTGCCTGAATGCATTTATGCTTGCCTAAATAACTTTACGCTTGCTTAAATAACTACACGCTTGCCTGAATAAATTATCTCTTGCCCGACTAAATTAACGCTTGCCGGACTAAATGCTTGCCTGAATAAATTTTTGCGTGCCTGACTAAATTTAAATTTGCCTGTCTAAATTTACGCGTGCTTGACTAAATTTACGGGTGTTTGACTAAATTTATGCATCAATGAATAAATTTACGTTTCCTGAATAAATTTACATGTGTCTGAAAAAATGATTGCATGCCTGGCTCAATTTACGCTTCCCAGGCTAAATTTGCTGACTACATTCACACTTGCCATGCTAAATTTACGCTTGCCTGGCTAAATGTACGCTTGCCAGGCTGAATTCAACGCTTGACTGACTAAATTTACTCATGCGTGAATAAATTTACACTTTCCTGACTAAAGTTATGCTTGCCATACTAAATTTACTCTTACCTTAATAAATTTACGCTTGCCTGATTAAATTAACGCTTGCATGAATAGGTTAACACTTGGTTGGGTAAATTAACGCTTGTTTGGCTAAATTAAAGTTTTCTTGGCTAAATTAACACTTAACTGGCTGAATTAACGCTTGACTTGCTAACTTGACGCTTGCCTGGCTAATGTAAACTTGCCTGACTAAATTTACGTTTGCCTGACTAAATTAATGCTTGCCTGACTAAATTAACGCTTGACTGGTTAAACTAACGCTTGCCTGGCTAAAAAACGCTGGCCTGAGTAAACTAACCCTTGCCTGACTAAACTAACGTTTGCCTGACTAAATTTAGGCTTGCCTGACAGTTTCTACGCTTGTCTTACTAAACTAACATTTGTCTGACTAAACTTACGCTTGCCTTACTAAATTTACGCTTGCCTGGCTAAAGTTACGCTTTGCTCAATAAATTTACACTTGCCTTAAGAAATTTACGCTTGCCTCAGTAAATTTATGATTTCCTGACTAAATTTACGCTTGCCTGACTAAATTTACGCCCGCCTGACTAAATTAACTGTTGAGAGACTAAATTACCGCTTGTCTAATTAAATACACGTTTGCCTGAATAAATTACCCCTTGCCTGAATAAATTAAAGCTTGCCTGATTAAATTAAAGCTTGCCTGAATAAATTAAAGCTTGCCTGAATAAATTAAAGCTTGCCTGAATAAATTAAAGCTTGCCTAAATAAAATAATTAATTGCCTCACTAAATTAACTGTTGCCTGACTGAATTAATAGTTTCCTGATTAAAAATAGTAGTTGCCTGACTAAATTAATAGTTGCATGATTAAATTAATAGTTGCCTTACGAAATTATTACTTGATTGAATAAATTATTGCATGACTAAATTAATACCTGCCTGACTAAATTAATACATGTTTTACTAAATGAAATCTTGCCTGACTAAATTAATACTTGCCCGACTAAAATAATACTTGCATAATTAAAATATTACTTCCCATAATCAATTAATTGTTGCCTGATGTTATGATCCCAGCCAGCCGAAAAACGAGTCTCCCCTTTGAGAATTACTCTATCAAGGCTGACCTGACTAGGAGGTCGGAGATATACAGACATGAAGATTCATATGTAAAAACAATTGGGCGAAATTTTACAGAGAATTTAAGAATGTGGGCAGTGAATAAGAACAAATTAAATGACTAGGTATGAGATGTGGATAATTTGCTGGAGGTGTGGTGGCTCGCTTCGTTAAGGACTTTCACCCCCATTTGAGTACCAGACATAGTGAGGGGAAGCTGCGCTCCGTTTGAGCTCCCGTTGGAGAGGATCCCCTGTGTGATATTCCTTCAAGAGAAAGGAAGTGTGCAGACGTTCCGGCTGTGGAATCGAGCTGGGAACGTGAGGTCTCAAGTCCTGGACGGCAAGGAGAGTTTATTAATCCGCCCAGAGACATTATCGTGGGTCGTGGGAGAGCCCTCATCAGACTCAGTCAGAGGGAGAGCGCCCTCGACTAGACAATCTGTTATAAGCACGATTTTAAGCCAGTTTATAGTGATTACTTGTAGTTGGTCGTGTTCCAGCGACCGTGGCGAATGTTTATTGATAAGTTGGACATGTTTTGGTAAGAATGAAGATCTAAAATAAGAGAGTGGAGGTGGAGGAACGTCCTGGAGGACGGAGCGACGTCCATCTTCTCTGAGCGCTGGCAGGTGACTGAGGGAGCCCAGCTCCTGGCGGGGCAGCTGCCTCGAGGACCGCCTGGCAAGGCGGAGCATGGATCAGCCCAAACGGGGGAGTCCGCTCTCACCGCATGTAGAGATCAGAGAGATGTTGGATGCAAACATATTGTGTGGATTATTTCATTCATGTGTTTAAGGGAAAACATTTTTATTGGCGTGTCAATGGGTTGCAGGTTTGTCTTTAAAAGAAGTTGCTGAGAACTTTGAGCCAGTAGAGTGAGTTAGTGGAAGAGACTCCAAGACTGTGGAAGGAGTAGTGTACTCCGAGGAAGAGTAGCCCCACAGTGAAGAGTAGAACCTCGAGCTGTGAGGAGAAGCAGTGAAGAGGAGTGTCACATGCTTCTGTTATACCAGTGGTGAAGGACCATTGTTGCTAAAGGAATACTTCATGATGTAGCAGCCAGGAGAGCTGTGGAGGATGCTGGTAGTTAAACCCGGAAGAACCTGAAGATGTCAGGGTAGTGAACTTCCAGAGGTGGAAGGGAAGTTCTGGTTGATTGCTTGTAGGGAGTTAGTAGAGTGTTTGGTTGTCATTAGCGTGCAAGAAGCAGTGAAAGGTGAGTGATAGTTTGCCATTTTTGTGCCAAGGAGTAAGTATACTGAGGTATAGAGTTACAGTCGTAGGCTGGATTGCCTACAGAGACATACATGTGTTTTTGGACTGATAGGGTGATCGATTGATCATTGTTGTATTTCAAAGTCTCCGTGGTGTAGTGGTAAGACACTCGCCTGGCGTTCCGCGAGCGCTATGTCATGGGTTCGTATCCTGGCCGGGGAGGATATACTGGGCGCAATTCCTTAACTGTAGCCTCTGTTTAACGCAACAGTAAAATGTGTACTTGGATGAAAAAACGATTCTTCGCGGCAGGGGATCGTATTCCAGGGACCTGCCCGAAACGCTACGCGTACTAGTGGCTGTACAAGAATGTAACAACTCTTGTATATATCTCAAAAAAAAAAAAATATTTATGTTATTGCAGCCATACGCTGGTTTTCCTTGTACATGTTTATATCGGCGATAGCTTCCTGTTGGGTGTTCTGCCTCTAATTGTGGCTCCATGGTGGGTATGGGGGCACATTCGTGAATGAATTTCTTTCACTTCGTCTCTATGTCGATAAATGTTTCCGTTGTACCCTCTCAGGCTCGTGGGTTGGGCGACCAAGCCCCCGAGTCGGCCTGTATTGGAAGACCAGGCTCTGTAGCTCCTGCTGTGTTGGGCCCCGACCTTGCTCCTCCTTTGACCGTCCTGACTTCTTCCCCCAGCTCCCCTCCCTCCTCTGTGGTTGGGTCGAGCCTCCAGCCCCCAGTGGTGACCACTTCGTCCCCTGGTGCGGATAAGTCTCCCGTTGTGACTACTGCGCCTTTTAACCCCTCTCTCTCTGGGGGTTCTCAACGCCGTTTGCGCCCCGACCGCACTCGCTCGATTCCTTCCTGTACTGCCGCGTATCAGGCCTTGTTTGGTCCCGCTTCATGGGCCAAATACTTTGATCTCCTCCCTCTTGATTCTGCGCCTCCTGACGATTTCTCCCTTCATCGGCATCTTGTTGATTCCGTGGATGCGTCTGTCCCAGCAAACAATTTAAGGTTGCCACAACATATCTGGAAAGTATTTGAAAGGATTGGAAACGTTTGTTTTATCGTATCAGATACGATATTGTGTGTGGACTTAAATAGGTTTCCAAAACTTATAACCAAGACCTACGTACCTAACTCTAATTTGAGATGTTGTGGCAACTTTACACTCCTAACATAAGTCATTCATAATCCATTCATACACCAATATGAATCTCTTGTGAATGGTTTGAGCCTAATCTGAACCCTTTTCACATCTTTGTGTTTAAAGTTAAATTTCTTGAAATTAAATTATATTATTTTATATTATATTATTATTTTTATTATATTTTATTTTATATTGTATTATTATTTTTGTTATTTTTTTTTATATTATATTATTGTTTTCAATTTAAATATTAAAACCAATTTAAGGGTAGAAAAATCAAATAATTTATATTTCTTTTATTATTTACTAACAAATCAGCAAAAATACAAAAACATATGACCTATATAATTATATATATAATATGTATATAAATAATATATATATATATATATATATATATATATATATATATATATATATATATATATATATATATATATATATATAAATATATATTATATAAATTATATATATATATATATATTATTTATATACATATTATATATATAATTATATAGGTCATATGTTTTTGTATTTTTGCTGATTTGTTAGTAAATAATAAAAGAAATATAAATTATTTGATTTTTCTACCCTTAAATTGGTTTTAATATTTAAATTGAAAACAATAATATAATATAAAAAAAAATAACAAAAATAATAATACAATATAAAATAAAATATAATAAAAATAATAATATAATATAAAATAATATAATTTAATTTCAAGAAATTATATATATATATATATATATATATATATATATATATATATATATATATATATATATATATATTGGTGTATACTGGCAGCAGGTTTTCTTTCAAACATGTTTCATTGAATATGACCGCATATTCTGTATTTATTATTTTCTGGTTTAGGGCTTCTATCCCTCTAACTATTTTCTTAGCATCAGGGCTTAATTGAAATAGGAGTTCTCCAAAACTCATTTTCGTACTTTTAAGGTGAAGAAAAGAAGTGATTTACTATAGAGTGTATTACACTTATTTGTATAATTTGCACAACGTTTCGAACCTCCATGGTTCATTCTCAAGTGAACAGATCTTACAATACTAGTTGATTTTATACCCGCATTAGGTCAGGTGATAATACAATGAAGGTGAAAACATGGGGGTCTTCTTGGTTAAACCAAGAAGACTTCCGAACTCCTTATCAAAAACAGCCCGAAGCCGACGGAGAACCCTCTACAGCAGTCAAGCGTTGTATACATGTACACTTGCCCCCACGAAGGATGTAACCTTCAATGTAAGTACATAGGTATGACGTCGACCAAGCTGACGAGGCGTTTGACATGCCATCTTCAATCTGGTGCCCCTAGGAATCACATGAGACAAGCCCATGACATTACTCTAACAAG
Organism: Procambarus clarkii; assembly: GCF_040958095.1. Taxonomy (NCBI): domain Eukaryota; kingdom Metazoa; phylum Arthropoda; class Malacostraca; order Decapoda; family Cambaridae; genus Procambarus; species Procambarus clarkii. Next base: position 10,750,156 of record NC_091183.1, on the reverse strand, counting down.
AGAAATGTTGAACAAGAATACTTGCATAATAGACAAAACCCAAGATTCAAGAAGATTACAAATTCTTGAGGCAATTCACATAAGAATAGAGCGACCTACCATGAACACCCAAATCACGGAACTATTTACTCTACCCACCATGAGAGTAAGGACAAGACAAGAACATATCGATGCCAACACAGAAGACAATGTCCAACATAACAGGCCAATTACACTGGATTAATCTTTGTGTTTGGATAGGAGATGCCTCGTATGGGCCAATAAGCCTTCTGCAGCCCCTATGTTTATCCCTTATGTATCCCCCCATGTTTTCACCTTCATTGTATTATCACCTGACCTAATGCGGGTATAAAATCAACTAGTATTGTAAGATCTGTTCACTTGAGAATGAACCATGGAGGTTCGAAACGTCGTGCAAATTATACAAATAAGTGTAATACACTCTATAGTAAATCACTTCTTTTCTTCACCTTAAAAGTACGAAAATGAGTTTTGGAGAACTCCTATTTCAATTAAGCCCTGATGCTAAGAAAATAGTTAGAGGGATAGAAGCCCTAAACCAGAAAATAATAAATACAGAATATGCGGTCATATTCAATGAAACATATATATATATATATATATATATATATATATATATATATATATATATATATATATATATATATATTTATATATATATATATATATATATATATATATATATATATATATATATATACTATATATTATATATATATATATATATATATATATATATATATATATATATATATTTATATATATATATATATATATATATATATATATATATATATATATATATATATATATACTATATATTATATATATATATATATATATATATATATATATATATATATATATATATATATATACTATATATTATATATATATATATATATATATATATATATATATATATATATATATATATATATATATATACATATATATATATATATATATATATATATATATATATATATATACTATATATTATATATATACACACACACACATATATAGATTCTATATAGACACTAGAGAAGATTCAGCGGTATGCCACCAGGCTCGCCACCATTTTCAGTATTCGTCATATTCAAGTCTGTTGTGTGATGCACATGTCTTCTTGCTTCACCACCCTGTTATGAAATATTGTTTGTTACTAATTGATTTCAATAATACATAAATTATTTTATTATATAATATTTAATTTATTAAGTAAAAATCCTTTCCATATTATAGAAAAAAAACAAAAACATGAATCTTTATAAAACAATAGTATATCCTGCATTATTCCAGCCCATTGTCAGAGATAGTAGCCACCTCTTATTTTGGTTTTCTTTCATTATTAGTGCTCAGAAAATTAAATATTTCTACATATTTAGTCAAAATCAATTACATTATTTTATCTTATTCATAGCATAAATGTTCACAAAGATTACTAAAAAAAGATTGAATTAGACTACAGCAAATTGGCAAACTTTACCTTGTATCTGTTTCCACCGAGTTTGTTTGGGGCATTCTTCAACATATCAGCAATACTTGTCTCAACATCTCTTTCAGTTGCATTAGTGTGGGTGTTGATACAGGCTTCTGGAAATTTACAAGAATTAATTGATATATATAATTATAATTCACTTTGTCAAGAGACAAGAAGCCACAGAGTAATAACATTGTTGGCGTTTATTGAGGTGTTCCCCTGTTCTCCAGTCTTCCTCCGTCCCCTCGTCCTTCCCACAATTCCCCATTCCACAGTCCTCTCGTCCTTCCCACTTCCCCGTCCCCACATTCTCCCCACTATTCCCACTTCCCCGTCCCATCGTCGTCCTTACCATTTCCCCCTCCCCTTTCCCCTCTTCCTCCCCCACCATCTCCCATTCACCTGTCCCTTTGTCCTCCCCAGCATTCTCCATTCCCCCTGTCCCCACCATCCCCAGTCCCCTCGTCCTCCCCACCATTACCCTCTCCTCTGTTCCCTCGTCTTCCCCACCATCCCCCCTCTCGTCCTCCCCACCATTCTAAACTACCTCATCCGATGCATTCCATAATGGTCTGATGCTTCCATCAGAAAATTGGGAACATCAAATGATCTGATGTTCCCAATTTTCTGATGGGAACATCAAATGATCTGATGTTCCCAATTTTCTGATGGGAACATCAAATGATCTGATATTCCCATCACTGAAAAAAAGAACAGCTAAAAAAAATGATATGAAAAAATAGAAAATAAAATATACTCATGAAATGAACAGTATGGTTAACAACACAACTCAATTGCAATGCAATGTCACAATAACATTTAATAACAATAACATTTAAATATACTTTAAGATATAATCTAGAAGAAAATAAGGACATTGAAACGGTTCATGAACTCGATTTCAATAAAGGACACTATGGGGAACTTTGAAAAATAGTTAATGAGTATATTTAGACAGACCTGTTGCTAGGCAGAGGAGTAAATAATGAGATATATGGCAAATTTGGCAAAATATACAATGAAGGCACACAAACATTCATACCCAAACAAAGCAAAACGCTAGGTAAGAACAAAGCAGTTGGCCCGTAGGGGAAAGGAGATACCCACAAGACTAGAATACAAGTCATTAACAAGCACGCAAGTATAATACATAATACATGCACACATATATAATCCAAAAAAATGTCAAATTTATGTACTTATTATTACATTACAAATATCCAAGGTTTTGAAGACACGTTTCCTCTTGCGCCCAACGAGTGAATACTGAGACCAGACCCCATAGGTCGCTATCCTCCTCATCATTCGTCTCACTGTGTCTCCACAGCTTGCACCGCCCATTTGAGACAGCGTCTGGACCTGTTAAAATAATGCATAAGCTGTAAGGTAATAGAGAATAATATATATATCTTTCAATCTCAACATTAGATTTTCTAATTTCCAACTGTATTAAATAAATAGCATTAAAATATTTTCCTTCTTAACTATTACAAAAATCCACAAATTTGAGTAACTTTTGCTTTTGTTGTATTGTAACGGGGGGTGGGGGAAATAGCTCTATCTTGTCCATTATTCCACCCCCCAGTTAACTAACGAGGCCGGGAGAAACAGCTCTCTCTAGTCCGTTATCCCGTCCTCAGTTAGCTAACTATTCTAGAGCACCCTCCAGAGTTCCTAAGGCAACCTCTCTCGTTCAACACCTTGTAACCTAGGTATTTGACTACCAAGGTGCTAAGACTACAAGGTGCCGTAACTGGATCAGCTACCCGAAACTCTAGAGAGAACTCTAGAATACAGAATCATTGCCACAAACGTATAAGAGAAAACGAAAGGAAAGAACTGAATAGTGAAGTAATTAGTGAGGGTTTGGGGTGAGAGGCAGAGAGGTGGGAGGAGCGAGGAGGGTCATTAGTTGAAAGTGAGAGTTTAGAGAGAGGTGGAGGAAGAGACGTAGATAAGTAGAAGTAGAAGAGTAGCTAGTAGAAGTAGAAAGTAGATAGTAGAAGACGAAATGCTGCCACCATCCATTCATGATCATTACATACAAGACAAGGAATGGAACTTGCCTGTATCACAAAATTCTCAAAAGATGTTATCATGAGTTCATTATTAGTATGGTCCCATCTTTATCATGTACTCATTCATATCATGAAACCAGTAACCACAGAGGCTTTCTCACCTCAACTCAAATCTCTAGGGAACAAAGTTAAACACAATTTAAATAATAAATTCATAATTATATTTCCCATGAAGTATCATAATTTAGCAATTCAATTAAAATGTTCCAGTTTAATATGCAAAGTGAGTCATCATCCAAGAATTCGAGAACCCTACAACTTGACTGCCCCTGATCATCACACAACATATGTAAACACGACCAAGTCACCTTAATGTTCACTCACCGAGGACTGAGTCTAAGTTGAATAGAGAGTGGGGGGGGTCTGTAGTTGACGGAGACTCCCGCCCTGCCGGCCGACAGCCTCCCTGCTAGGGCCGTCTGCTCTGCTGGCTCGTCTGCTCTTCTTCTCGTAATAATGCTCCAATGCTCTATGCTCCCTCAGTATATATTGGGGACCCTAGTACTAACTCCGCCCACAAGTAGATAGCCTCCGGCACTACCAAGCCACTCCTTAAACGTCGGCATGTTTGAAGGCTACCAGGCTCCAACTAAGAGATTATCAGAAGCAAGGTGAAATTCGCATGATCTGACCTCAGGTCACTTGGGGTCATTAACGCTTTGAGGTGTGAGTTTCAGGCCGACAAACTGGCGCCTCTCAGATCCTTGTCTGTGACTCATGTACTCTATGTATGTATTAAACTAAACCAAACACTTTTACAGTGTTACATCTCCCCTTCTCCCCGAAATAAAGTTTTTGCAACACTGCTAAAGCAAGCTAGCTGTGTGCAACAACTTTATTAACGAAAAAAAAAATACATCCTAACTAAACAAATATACATCATCCTACTCTAAAAAATGAAATATATAGACAGACGTCCATTGTCTCTGTCTGGGCGACGTCACTGCTTGGTCTTGTAGATAATCCTGTACCACATTTCTTCAACACAACTGCCTCCGTCGCTTCTCCGTCGTTAACGCACAACAACCCTTGGTCAACCCGAAAGCCGTTACTACTTGAACTGCGCATAAGGACCGTGGAATTCGGTTGTCCCAGCTGATCTGTAATTGGCCCTACGTCAGTCACCATGAGAGACGTATATTGGGGTTCTTCACAGCTATAGGGACTACAAGTTTCGAGACCTTCATATAGTTGCCAACAGTAGAAATCCCATCCTACTCTTCTTCCTCCCTGTTGCTCCAGCACGCCTCCTTCAGAGAGCTACTTCTGACAGCCACATCAAGTCCGCACGACACAGGAAGAATCATTCAACAGAGCAACATGCTTGCAGGAGGGGCGGCCAGTTAAGGCAAACGATCCTGTCTTGCAATTACGCTCCATGCAATGATGCTGACACCAGCAAGGAACACTAGGCATCGTGTCTCACTCAGCTTGTCTTATCTTCTTCTTTCTTCTTTCTTCTCTCTTCCTTCTTCTCTCTTCTTTCTTCTCTCTTCTTTCTTCTCTCTTCTTTCTTCTCTCTTCTCTCTTCTTTCTTCTCTCTTCTTTCTCCCATGGGTCTTTGACAAGCGACCTGGGGTCCATTGGGGTCTGTCCGTCCTGGGGTCCATCCTGGGTAGACCGATGTTGGTGGGACAGACTGGAGTCGTTGTTGCTCCTCTTCCATCTTTACTGGGTCGTCTGGGGTCGTCTGCAGAACGACCTGGGGTCCACTGGGGGTCCGTCCGTCTTGGGGTCCGCTGGGGTCCGTCCGTCCTGGGGTCCACTGGGTAGACCAATGTGGACTGACCGAGAGGGCTGCATCTTGGGGTCCCCTGGGGTGGTGATGGTGGCGGAGCCATGACCTCCAGGTAGTGGGCTGGTCGTGGTGGTGGTGATAAACGCCCGTGAGTATGGTACACAGCAGCCGTCTCCCTCTTTTGTATGTGCGTCTCTCCTCTCTTCTGGCTCCCACCTGTGGGTGAACAGAAAGGCGACAATACCCGTGTTCCATGCTGTTGTGTGACACTGTAGTTTGTATAGGGTTACACAGTTATATCATAACGCTCTCCTCCTGGCAACAACTACACTTCAATTTTTTTTTAATAATCCAATTAACTCTGAATGATATTGACTTGGTGGAACATAAAACAGTAACAGAGGAAAGTTTAGAGAAGAGAGAATAAGGTCATCACTACTTTTAACTTGTCACAAAAAAAAATCAGCACTAATAGACAAAACACTAGCCTAACTTAACTGTACCTTTCCTAATCTTAAGTACATAATTATCCGTTACTCCCACCCTTAACCTACAGCCACCTCCATGACCCAGAGTGTTTCCCTAGCTTCTTCGCCGGTCAACAACTCCAAACTGTTGCCACCCCCTGTGACCAGACTATCTAACGTCGAGCGTCCCCAACGTGAAGTCTACTGACATACTAAGCCTCCCCCTAGCATGCTGTACAATACCAGTACACCTCGGGTTATTGCGTTCAAATGGAGTAAAACAGTCGATCGCAATAATCTGAGCAGAACCACACTTAAACTACTTAAGAACTACACCTGCCACTCCCCACTGACCTGGAGACCAGCGGTGGCTGGGTGTCCCCCTGGGACATGCGAGGTCACCTGTCACACTCAGCTGACCTGCACTACCCACCAACCACTAGGTTCCCAAATCGCCAAATCTTATCACTAACATTAATCACTACACACGCAAGTTCTGGTGAACATTCCCTGAACACCACAAAACTCACAAAATCACTAAACACAACACCAGAGAATCACAATCTCCTAACCTGAAAAAAAGTTCGCTACTCGCGAATAATAAACACCTGTCAAGATCTCCCTGATAGCGCCTGAGCGGCAAAAAGACACGTGGGACTGAACAATGTTCAAAAGAACACCAACATAAACATTGTTCAACACCGCTGCCAACATTGTAACAGGGGGTGGGGGAAATAGCTCTATCTTGTCCATTATTCCACCCCCCAGTTAACTAACGAGGCCGGGGGAAACAGCTCTCTCTAGTCCGTTATCCCGTCCCCAGTTAGCTAACTATTCTGAAGCACCCTCCAGAGTTCCTAAGGCAGCCTCTCTCGTTCAACACCTTGTAACCTAGGTATTTGACTACCTAGGTGCTAAGATTACAAGACGCCGAGACTTGATCAGTTACCCGAAACTCCAGAGAGAACTCTAGAATACAGAATCATTGCCACAAACGTATAAGAGAAAACGAAAGGAAAGAACTGAATAGTGAAGTAATTAGTGAGGGTTTGGGGTGAGAGGCAGAGAGGTGGGAGGAGCGAGGAGGGTCATTAGTTGAAAGTGAGAGTTTAGAGAGAGGTGGAGGGAGAGACGTAGATAAGTAGAAGTAGAAGAGTAGCTAGTAGAAGTAGATAGTAGAAGACGAAATGCTGCCACCATTCATTCATGATCATTACATACAAGACAAGGAATGGAACTTGCCTGTATCACAAAATTCTCAAAAGATGTTATCATGAGTTCATTATTAGTATGGTCCCATCTTTATCATGTACTCATTCATATCATGAAACCAGTAACCACAGAGGCTTTCTCACCTCAACTCAAATCTCTAGGGAACAAAGTTAAACACAATTTAAATAATAAATTCATAATTATATTTCCCATGAAGTATCATAATTTAGCAATTCAATTAAAATGTTCCAGTTTAATATGCAAAGTGAGTCATCATCCAAGAATTCGAGAACCCTACAACTTGACTGACCCTGATCATCACACAACATATGTAAACACGACCAAGTCACCTTAGTGTTCACTCACTGAGGACTGAGTCTAAGTTGAATAGAGAGGGGGGGGGGTCTGTAGTTGACGGAGACTCCCGCCCTGCCGGCCGACAGCCTCCCTGCTAGGGCCGTCTGCTCTGCTGGCTCGTCTGCTCTTCTTCTCTTAATAATGCTCCAATGCTCTATGCTCCCTAAGTATATATTGGGGACCCTAGTACTAACTCCGCCCACAAGTAGATAGCCTCCGGCACTACCAAGCCACTCCTTAAACGTCGGCATGTTTGAAGGCTACCAGGCTCCAACTAAGAGATTATCAGAAGCAAGGTGAAATTCGCATGATCTGACCTCAGGTCACTTGGGGTCATTAACGCTTTGAGGTGTGAGTTTCAGGCCGACAAACTGGCGCCTCTCAGATCCTTGTCTGTGACTCATGTACTCTATGTATGTATTAAACTAAACCAAACACTTTTACAGTGTTACAGTATTTGTACCTTAAACATAACACTGAACAATCAATTTTGTGCCACCCCACCTTCCTTCATCCCCAAAAAAACTAATCAAAAGACATATGTACAAGGCTAAAAAAATTAAGCAACACTTACCATACTCAGGCTAAAAGAATTAAGCAACACTTACCATACTCTTTTTATATTCACTGTTAACTTTTAGCTCGTGTGACAGACTTTCCACCTGCTCAACAGTTTCAAGTGGGGATGGAAGAATGTCTTCCAGGATTGGTATATCTCCATGTGTTTTTGACATACGGGTTTCCGTCATTTTGACGATATTCAGGATATCCCCTGATAAAAATGTCAATTTTGACAATTCCTTCATTATGTATTCCATTTTAGCCTAAACCATACTCTTGATTTGACTCGGCTTCAAAAGAACTAATGTCATTGTCTGACGACTCAATCTCTGAACTTGATGCTGCCTCTGTAAGATTAATGGGTTCACTAGTGTGTACAGCTGTATTTGGATGCATTTTGTGTATACGTTTTAGCCTTCTTGATACTTGCATCCATCTGTCCACCCAACCAGCCAAGCTAGCAACAGGAATAATGCGGCTGTCTCCCCCTTAGGGGCTACCGGGGGGAGTACCGACCCTCCCTGCGTCAACAATAACAAACCTTCCCAGCTGATTGAAGCGTCGTCACTGACTCGAGCCTTACAACAGTTATGTAACCATATGGAGCAACTTAAACGAGCTGCCTCCCCATGTACTGACTTTAGGCGTCTCGCTGATAATCCATGGCTCAGATTATTGACTCAAATACATGACGACCAAAAGTCTATAATCCGAGAGCAGTCGGACCTGATAATGAAGCTTCAGAGTGATGCTTTGGCCATGCACAAGATTAACCAAGATCTGTCTGCCAGAGTCGGCCACCTCGAACAGGAATTAAGCTCTCTTCAGATCTCGGTTACTAACTTTAAACCAGCAGAAACCTCTAAGAAGCAAGAAGAGATGCTACAAAAGTTAGAGAACCATTTTAACTCCCTACAACAGCAACACACTACAACCCAAGACGAATCAGACCAGCTTAAGCTCCTTGATTCTGTCATCATCTCATCACAGGATTTTCTCCATGAAACTGACAGAGAAGACTGTACTGCCATCGTGATCCAGGAATTGCGTACTAAGTTGAATTATTCAATTGAAGCAAGAGACATTAAGTCAGCTTATAGAGTGGGTGCCAAATCATCTGGTACAAACAACAGAAAGATAAGGGTGAAGTTAGATAGCTGCTCCCGCAAGTCAGACCTTATCACTACTGCAGTCGCTATGAAATCCAAGGTTTATGTGAACGAATGTCTTACCAGATTCAGACAAAATCTCTTATTTAAACTACGTGGAATTTGCAATAGATCCACTGCTATTAAACATTGTTTTGTGCGCGATGGTAAAATAATAGCTAGGAAGACTGACTCTGGAAAAACTTATGTCATAACCACTGAAGCACACCTCACTTCTTTCCTGGATGACTGTGGGATATCAGCTGAATAACCAGAACATAATTTGTAGTCTCACATACAACCAAAGTGTACTTAAGCTCTGCCTTTCCTTTCCAAAGGTGTTTATTTTTATTTTTATTTTTTTATTTTTTTTTTGTTTGTCATCTTTGCCTGTTTTATACTCTTAATTATTTGTTCTTAGTTAATCCCCTTGACACTAAACCTAGGGCTTTTTATTACCCTGTTAATTAACCATTACTAAGCTAATTATCTTCAAGATCATTTTTTTTATGATTATCATTTTTCTTATTATTTTTTATTTTACATTTATATTGTCAGTCTCTACTGATTTTTTGTTTTTTATTTTATGTAACTTCTGTGTCCTCCCTGGCTAACTATTGGATCTTTATTTTACTTCTAAATTGTTACTATTTTATTGTATTTGCTTTTATTCTTGTGTTTTGCTTTATCGTGTATGTTGTATCGTGATCCCTCTGCATCCTATGCACACTGATATTGATCCTGATCAAAATCTTCTGTCTCATATCTACACCAACCAGCACATTGATCATCGTTATTGCAAGTATTTCACAGCACACTAGGCTAAAAACAAACTTCAAAATAGCACCTGTCTATCAGTTTATAACCAAAATGTTAGATCACTTGGTAAACATTTTGACGATTTAAATGCATTACTCACAGCAATAGGTACTAACCTATCGTTCATTATTTTAACAGAAACTTGGCTAAATAAAGACTATACCCAACTCTACAACTTAGCTGGTTATAAAGCCATTCATAACTGTAGGCCTAATAAAAAAGGTGGTGGCACAGCTATATATTACCGAGATACATTTATCTGCAACAGTGTTATTAGTGACAGAGATGACTACTGTGAATATACTTTTGCTCAGTTTTCAATTAAATCCCTTAAATCTTCTTTGACTATTGGAGCCATCTATAGATTTCCCAATACTAACATAGCTTCTTTCTCATACAACCTAAGGAATCTTATTATAAACAACAATCTCAACAAAAACCACTTCATTCTGGGAGGAGATTTTAATATTGACCTGGGTCAACAAAATTGCTCTCAAGTTGACTATTTCCTTAACAGCATGAACTCCTGTATGCTAATCCCCACAATCACCAAACCTACCCGAGTCACTCAAACATCAGCCACTACCTTGGACCACATATGGACAAACATAACAGCTCCCCTTGTATCTGGTATAATCTACGACAGAACAACTGACCACTATCCTACCTTTCTCATAGCGAACATGGACATAACACCACCAAAAAGCAAGAAACTTTCATTTAGGCTACACAGTGAATCAGCTTTAGACAATCTTACAGAGGCACTTTACAATATTAACTGGGATTCTGAATTCAATAATACCCATGATATAAATTCATTAGCTAACCTCTTCATCTCCAAAACTCTAAGCCTCTACAACATTCATTGTCCCCTTCTTACCAAGCAAGTAACTGACAAAAGACTAAACAATCCATGGCTCACAAGTGGCATTCTGAACTCAATCAACAAGAAACATGAATATGAAAAGAAAGTTAGGATTGGCCTAGTTTCAAAGGAAGTAGCTAAAAGGTACTCATCAATGCTTACCAGTATCGTAAGAAAGGCAAAATTTGCATATTATGTGAATAGATTCAATGAAGCAAAAGGCAACATGAAAAGCACTTGGAAAACTATCTCTAGTATCCTAGGAACTAAACAACACTCACATAACCAAATAAAACTCTACAAGGATGGGGGTATACCGTCAACTGACTTAAAAATGGCAAATGAATTTAATAGTTTCTTTTCATCGGTTGGTGCTAATCTTGCCAGTAAAATCCCACAGACTCAGACACATATTAACACATATCTCTCAGGCAGCTATCCAAACTCTCTTCTCCTTTCACCAATCAGCCCGGCAGATGTTGTGTCCATCATACATTCTCTAAAACCAAGGCAGGGAACACCAGTGAAATTCCGTCCATTGTGTACAAGAGAGCCTCCCATGCCCTTGCCCCACCCATAGCACTACTGTTCAACAAATCTATAGAGTATCACACCTTCCCTGATATCCTCAAAAAAGCAAGAGTAACGCCAGTCCATAAAGGAGGCAATCCGGCGGACATAAACAATTATAGACCAATATCAAATCTACCCATTCTATCAAAAATATTTGAAAAAATTATTTACAAACAGCTCTATTCCTACCTCGTAAAATTCGACATACTCAGCCCCTGCCAGTTTGGCTTCCGGTCCCAAAAGAGCACCAATGATGCAATCATTAGTCTCCTTGACATTATCTACTCAGCCCTTGACAAAAATGAGTTTCGATTGGACTCTTCATTGACCTAAGAAAAGCCTTTGATACTGTTAATCACAACTATCTCTTACTTAAACTCCAGCATTATGGAATCCGAGGCCTTGCCCTTGACTACATCCGATCCTATCTTAGTGACAGACACCAATATGTAACCATCAATGATACAACTTCTTCCACTCTACCAATTACCGTTGGAGTGCCACAAGGCAGCATCTTAGGACCTCTTCTATTTCTTATATATATAAACGATCTGCCTAATGTCTCTAATATTCTCAAACCTATATTGTCTGCTGACGATACTACCCTTATCTACTCAAACCTCAACCCACATACACTAAATGATGTTGTGAATAATGAATTAAAAAAAGTCCACTTATGGATGTCAACGAACAAACTAACATTAAACATCGAAAAGACTTACTACATCTTATTTGGAAGCAAATCATCAAATGCAATTCAGCTACAGATAGACAACATTAACATCAGTAATAAAAATGATGGCAAGTTTCTTGGCCTATTCCTAGACAAGAGACTCAACTTCAGCACCCACATTCAACACATAACTAAGAAAGTCTCTAAGACAGTTGGTATACTCTCCAAAATCAGATATTATGTTCCTAAATCTGCTCACCTCTCTCTATATTATGCACTAATCTACCCCTATCTTAATTATGGTATCTGTGCATGGGGGTCTACCACTGCAAACCACCTTAAGCCCATCATCACACAGCAAAAATCTGCTATCAGAATAATAACTAACTCTGCTTTCAGACAACACTCAGCTCCCTTGTTTAAATCCCTAAACTTGCTAAATATTAACTCCCTCCACACATTCTCTTGTGTCAACTACATTTACAAAACCCTGTTCATAAATGCAAACCATGCTCTGAAACTCTCCCTGGACAGATGTAATAGGACCCATTATCACCACACCAGAAATAAATATCTCTTTGATATCCCCAGGGTCAAACTTAATCTGTGTAAACACTCTATGCAAATTAAGGGACCTAGTCTATGGAACTCACTCCCTAGTGAGTTGAAAAACTGTAAAACTTTTGCCTTATTTAAAAGCAAAACCAAAAAGTACCTAACTTCATCTATTTAGTTTCCTACACTGATCTTTAAATTTGCTCTGTACCTAGTGTTACCCAATCTCCTAATTTTTATGTAATATCAAACAACCTTATCATTGTGTTCATTGCTGTCTTCTTTTATGTGCTAGCCATATGCTGTATAGTGACTACCAATTTTTGTCAACTACCATTCAAGCTGTCATTGCAATCAATCTTATATTGTTTCTGCTGTATTGTGCCTACCAATTTGTTGTCAACTACCATTTTAAGCTGTCATTGCATTCAGTCATAGCTACCTATGTGCTTTAATATACTGTACCTATAATTTTCTCTCATCTTCTTTTTTTTTCATTCCATGTAATCTGTTATCATTTGTAATCTGTTATCATTATCCCGCAAGTCAGACCTTATCACTGCTGCAGTCGCTATGAAATCCAAAGTTTATGTGAACGAATGTCTTACCAGATTCAGACAAAATCTCTTATTTAAACTACGTGGAATTCGCAATAGATCCACTGCTATTAAACATTGTTTTGTGCGCGATGGTAAAATAATAGCTAGGAAGACTGACTCTGGAAAAACTTATGTCATAACCACTGAAGCACACCTCACTTCTTTCCTGGATGACTGTGGGATATCAGCTGAATAACCAGAACATAATTTGTAGTCTCACATACAACCAAAGTGTACTTAAGCTGTGCCTTTCCTTTCCAAAGGTGTTTATTTTTATTTTTATTTTAATTTTTACTTTATTTTTTGTTTGTCATCTTTGCCTGTTTTATACTCTTAATTATTTGTTCTTAGTTAATCCCCTTGTCACTAAACCTAGGGCTTTTTATTACCCTGTTAATTAACCATTACTAAGCTAATTATCTTCAAGATCATTTTTTTTATGATTATTATTTTTCTTATTATTTTTTATTTTACATTTATATTGTCAGTCTCTACTGATTTTTTGTGTTTTATTTTATGTAACTTCTGTGTCCTCCCTGGCTATCTATTGGATCTTTATTTTACTTCTAAATTGTTATTATTTTATTGTATCTGCTCTTATTCTTGTGTTTTGCTTTATCGTGTATCTTGTATCGTGATCCCTCTGCATCTCTATGCACACTGATATTGATCCTGATCAAAATCTTCTTTCTCATATCTATACCAACCAGCACATTGATCATCATTATTGCAAGTATTTCACAGCACACCAGGCTAAAACCAAACTCCAAAATAGCACCTATCTATCAGTTTATAACCAAAATGTTAGATCACTTGGTAAACATTTTGACGATTTAAATGCATTACTCACAGCAATAGGTACTAACCTATCGTTCATTATTTTAACAGAAACTTGGCTAAATAAAGACTATACCCAACTCTACAACTTAGCTGGTTATAAAGCCATTCATAACTGTAGGCCTAATAAAAAAGGTGGTGGCACAGCTATATATTACCGAGATACATTTATCTGCAACAGTGTTATTAGTGACAGAGATGACTACTGTGAATATACTTTTGCTCAGTTTACAATTAAATCCCTTAAATCCTCTTTGACTATTGGAGCCATCTATAGATTTCCTAATACTAACATAGCTTCTTTCTCAGACAACCTAAGGAATCTTATTATAAACAACAATCTCAACAAAAACCACATCATTCTGGGAGGAGACTTTAATATTGACCTGGGTCAACAAAATTGCTCTCAAGTTGACTATTTCCTTAACAGCATGAACTCCTGTATGCTAATCCTCACTATCACCAAACCTACCCGAGTCACTCAAACATCAGCCACTACCTTGGACCACATATGGACAAACATAACAGCTCCCCTTGTATCTGGTATAATCTACGACAGAACAACTGACCACTATCCTACCTTTCTCATAGCGAACATGGACATAACACCACCAAAAAGCAAGAAACTTTCATTTAGGCTACACAGTGAATCAGCTTTAGACAATCTTACAGAGGCACTTCACAATATTAACTGGGATTCTGAATTCAATAATACCCATGATATAAATTCTTTAGCTAACCTCTTCCTCTCCAAAACTCTAAGCCTCTACAACCTTCATTGTCCCCTTCTTACAAAACAAGTAACTGACAAAAGATTAAACAATCCATGGCTCACAAGTGGCATTCTCAACTCAATCAACAAGAAACATGAATATGAAAAGAAAGTTAGGATTGGCCTAGTTTCAAAGGAAGTAGCTAAAAGGTACTCATCAATGCTTACCAGTATCATAAGAAAGGCAAAACTTGCATATTATGTGAATAGATTCAATGAAGCAAAAGGCAACATGAAAAACACTTGGAAAACTATCTCTAGTATCCTAGGAACTAAGCAACACTCACATAACCAAATAAAACTCTACAAGGATGGGGATATACCGTCAACTGATTTAGAAATGGCAAATGAATTTAATAGTTTCTTTTCATCGGTTGGTGCTAATCTTGCCAGTAAAATCCCACAGACTCAGACACATATTAACACATATCTCTCAGGCAGCTATCCAAACTCTCTTCTCCTTTCACCAATCAGCCCGGCAGATGTTGTGTCCATCATACATTCTCTAAAACCAAGGCAGGGAACACCAGTGAAATTCCGTCCATTGTGTACAAGAGAGCCTCCCATGCCCTTGCCCCACCCATAGCACTACTGTTCAACAAATCTATAGAGTATCACACCTTCCCTGATATCCTCAAAAAAGCAAGAGTAACGCCAGTCCATAAAGGAGGCAATCCGGCGGACATAAACAATTATAGACCAATATCAAATCTACCCATTCTATCAAAAATATTTGAAAAAATTATTTACAAACAGCTCTATTCCTACCTCGTAAAATTCGACATACTCAGCCCCTGCCAGTTTGGCTTCCGGTCCCAAAAGAGCACCAATGATGCAATCATTAGTCTCCTTGACATTATCTACTCAGCCCTTGACAAAAATGAGTTTCGATTGGACTCTTCATTGACCTAAGAAAAGCCTTTGATACTGTTAATCACAACTATCTCTTACTTAAACTCCAGCATTATGGAATCCGAGGCCTTGCCCTTGACTACATCCGATCCTATCTTAGTGACAGACACCAATATGTAACCATCAATGATACAACTTCTTCCACTCTACCAATTACCGTTGGAGTGCCACAAGGCAGCATCTTAGGACCTCTTCTATTTCTTATATATATAAACGATCTGCCTAATGTCTCTAATATTCTCAAACCTATATTGTTTGCTGACGATACTACCCTTATCTACTCAAACCTCAACCCACATACACTAAATGATGTTGTGAATAATGAATTAAAAAAAGTCCACTTATGGATGTCAACGAACAAACTAACATTAAACATCGAAAAGACTTACTACATCTTATTTGGAAGCAAATCATCAAATGCAATTCAGCTACAGATAGACAACATTAACATCAGTAATAAAAATGATGGCAAGTTTCTTGGCCTATTCCTAGACAAGAGACTCAACTTCAGCACCCACATTCAACACATAACTAAGAAAGTCTCTAAGACAGTTGGTATACTCTCCAAAATCAGATATTATGTTCCTAACTCTGCTCTCCTCTCTCTATATTATGCACTAATCTACCCCTATCTTAATTATGGTATCTGTGCATGGGGGTCTACCACTGCAAACCACCTTAAGCCCATCATCACACAGCAAAAATCTGCTATCAGAATAATAACTAACTCTGCTTTCAGACAACACTCAGCTCCCTTGTTTAAATCCCTAAACTTGCTAAATATTAACTCCCTCCACACATTCTCTTGTGTCAACTACATTTACAAAACCCTGTTCTTAAATGCAAACCATGCTCTGAAACTCTCCCTGGACAGATGTAATAGGACCCATTATCACCACACCAGAAATAAATATCTCTTTGATATCCCCAGGGTCAAACTTAATCTGTGTAAACACTCTATGCAAATTAAGGGACCTAGTCTATGGAACTCACTCCCTAGTGAGTTGAAAAACTGTAAAACTTTTGCCTTATTTAAAAGCAAAACCAAAAAGTACCTAACTTCATCTATTTAGTTTCCTACACTGATCTTTAAATTTGCTCTGTACCTAGTGTTACCCAATCTCCTAATTTTTATGTAATATCAAACAACCTTATCATTGTGTTCATTGCTGTCTTCTTTTATGTGCTAGCCATATGCTGTATAGTGACTACCAATTTTTGTCAACTACCATTCAAGCTGTCATTGCAATCAATCTTATATTGTTTCTGCTGTATTGTGCCTACCAATTTGTTGTCAACTACCATTTTAAGCTGTCATTGCATTCAGTCATAGCTACCTATGTGCTTTAATATACTGTACCTATAATTTTCTCTCATCTTCTTTTTTTTTCATTCCATGTAATCTGTTATCATTTGTAATCTGTTATCATTATCCCGCAAGTCAGACCTTATCACTGCTGCAGTCGCTATGAAATCCAAAGTTTATGTGAACGAATGTCTTACCAGATTCAGACAAAATCTCTTATTTAAACTACGTGGAATTCGCAATAGATCCACTGCTATTAAACATTGTTTTGTGCGCGATGGTAAAATAATAGCTAGGAAGACTGACTCTGGAAAAACTTATGTCATAACCACTGAAGCACACCTCACTTCTTTCCTGGATGACTGTGGGATATCAGCTGAATAACCAGAACATAATTTGTAGTCTCACATACAACCAAAGTGTACTTAAGCTGTGCCTTTCCTTTCCAAAGGTGTTTATTTTTATTTTTATTTTAATTTTTACTTTATTTTTTGTTTGTCATCTTTGCCTGTTTTATACTCTTAATTATTTGTTCTTAGTTAATCCCCTTGTCACTAAACCTAGGGCTTTTTATTACCCTGTTAATTAACCATTACTAAGCTAATTATCTTCAAGATCATTTTTTTTATGATTATTATTTTTCTTATTATTTTTTATTTTACATTTATATTGTCAGTCTCTACTGATTTTTTGTGTTTTATTTTATGTAACTTCTGTGTCCTCCCTGGCTATCTATTGGATCTTTATTTTACTTCTAAATTGTTATTATTTTATTGTATCTGCTCTTATTCTTGTGTTTTGCTTTATCGTGTATCTTGTATCGTGATCCCTCTGCATCTCTATGCACACTGATATTGATCCTGATCAAAATCTTCTTTCTCATATCTATACCAACCAGCACATTGATCATCATTATTGCAAGTATTTCACAGCACACCAGGCTAAAACCAAACTCCAAAATAGCACCTATCTATCAGTTTATAACCAAAATGTTAGATCACTTGGTAAACATTTTGACGATTTAAATGCATTACTCACAGCAATAGGTACTAACCTATCGTTCATTATTTTAACAGAAACTTGGCTAAATAAAGACTATACCCAACTCTACAACTTAGCTGGTTATAAAGCCATTCATAACTGTAGGCCTAATAAAAAAGGTGGTGGCACAGCTATATATTACCGAGATACATTTATCTGCAACAGTGTTATTAGTGACAGAGATGACTACTGTGAATATACTTTTGCTCAGTTTACAATTAAATCCCTTAAATCCTCTTTGACTATTGGAGCCATCTATAGATTTCCTAATACTAACATAGCTTCTTTCTCAGACAACCTAAGGAATCTTATTATAAACAACAATCTCAACAAAAACCACATCATTCTGGGAGGAGACTTTAATATTGACCTGGGTCAACAAAATTGCTCTCAAGTTGACTATTTCCTTAACAGCATGAACTCCTGTATGCTAATCCTCACTATCACCAAACCTACCCGAGTCACTCAAACATCAGCCACTACCTTGGACCACATATGGACAAACATAACAGCTCCCCTTGTATCTGGTATAATCTACGACAGAACAACTGACCACTATCCTACCTTTCTCATAGCGAACATGGACATAACACCACCAAAAAGCAAGAAACTTTCATTTAGGCTACACAGTGAATCAGCTTTAGACAATCTTACAGAGGCACTTCTCAATATTAACTGGGATTCTGAATTCAATAATACCCATGATATAAATTCTTTAGCTAACCTCTTCCTCTCCAAAACTCTAAGCCTCTACAACCTTCATTGTCCCCTTCTTACAAAACAAGTAACTGACAAAAGATTAAACAATCCATGGCTCACAAGTGGCATTCTCAACTCAATCAACAAGAAACATGAATATGAAAAGAAAATTAGGATTGGCCTAGTTTCAAAGGAAGTAGCTAAAAGGTACTCATCAATGCTTACCAGTATCATAAGAAAGGCAAAACTTGCATATTATGTGAATAGATTCAATGAAGCAAAAGGCAACATGAAAAACACTTGGAAAACTATCTCTAGTATCCTAGGAACTAAGCAACACTCACATAACCAAATAAAACTCTACAAGGATGGGGATATACCGTCAACTGATTTAGAAATGGCAAATGAATTTAATAGTTTCTTTTCATCAGTTGGTGCTAATCTTGCCAGTAAAATCCCACAGACTCAGACACATATTAACACATATCTCTCAGGCAGCTATCCAAACTCTCTTCTCCTTTCACCAATCAGCCCGGCAGATGTTGTGTCCATCATACATTCTCTAAAACCAAGGCAGGGAACACCAGTGAAATTCCGTCCATTGTGTACAAGAGAGCCTCCCATGCCCTTGCCCCACCCATAGCACTACTGTTCAACAAATCTATAGAGTATCACACCTTCCCTGATATCCTCAAAAAAGCAAGAGTAACGCCAGTCCATAAAGGAGGCAATCCGGCGGACATAAACAATTATAGACCAATATCAAATCTACCCATTCTATCAAAAATATTTGAAAAAATTATTTACAAACAGCTCTATTCCTACCTCGTAAAATTCGACATACTCAGCCCCTGCCAGTTTGGCTTCCGGTCCCAAAAGAGCACCAATGATGCAATCATTAGTCTCCTTGACATTATCTACTCAGCCCTTGACAAAAATGAGTTTCGATTGGACTCTTCATTGACCTAAGAAAAGCCTTTGATACTGTTAATCACAACTATCTCTTACTTAAACTCCAGCATTATGGAATCCGAGGCCTTGCCCTTGACTACATCCGATCCTATCTTAGTGACAGACACCAATATGTAACCATCAATGATACAACTTCTTCCACTCTACCAATTACCGTTGGAGTGCCACAAGGCAGCATCTTAGGACCTCTTCTATTTCTTATATATATAAACGATCTGCCTAATGTCTCTAATATTCTCAAACCTATATTGTTTGCTGACGATACTACCCTTATCTACTCAAACCTCAACCCACATACACTAAATGATGTTGTGAATAATGAATTAAAAAAAGTCCACTTATGGATGTCAACGAACAAACTAACATTAAACATCGAAAAGACTTACTACATCTTATTTGGAAGCAAATCATCAAATGCAATTCAGCTACAGATAGACAACATTAACATCAGTAATAAAAATGATGGCAAGTTTCTTGGCCTATTCCTAGACAAGAGACTCAACTTCAGCACCCACATTCAACACATAACTAAGAAAGTCTCTAAGACAGTTGGTATACTCTCCAAAATCAGATATTATGTTCCTAACTCTGCTCTCCTCTCTCTATATTATGCACTAATCTACCCCTATCTTAATTATGGTATCTGTGCATGGGGGTCTACCACTGCAAACCACCTTAAGCCCATCATCACACAGCAAAAATCTGCTATCAGAATAATAACTAACTCTGCTTTCAGACAACACTCAGCTCCCTTGTTTAAATCCCTAAACTTGCTAAATATTAACTCCCTCCACACATTCTCTTGTGTCAACTACATTTACAAAACCCTGTTCTTAAATGCAAACCATGCTCTGAAACTCTCCCTGGACAGATGTAATAGGACCCATTATCACCACACCAGAAATAAATATCTCTTTGATATCCCCAGGGTCAAACTTAATCTGTGTAAACACTCTATGCAAATTAAGGGACCTAGTCTATGGAACTCACTCCCTAGTGAGTTGAAAAACTGTAAAACTTTTGCCTTATTTAAAAGCAAAACCAAAAAGTACCTAACTTCATCTATTTAGTTTCCTACACTGATCTTTAAATTTGCTCTGTACCTAGTGTTACCCAATCTCCTAATTTTTATGTAATATCAAACAACCTTATCATTGTGTTCATTGCTGTCTTCTTTTATGTGCTAGCCATATGCTGTATAGTGACTACCAATTTTTGTCAACTACCATTCAAGCTGTCATTGCAATCAATCTTATATTGTTTCTGCTGTATTGTGCCTACCAATTTGTTGTCAACTACCATTTTAAGCTGTCATTGCATTCAGTCATAGCTACCTATGTGCTTTAATATACTGTACCTATAATTTTCTCTCATCTTCTTTTTTTTTCATTCCATGTAATCTGTTATCATTTGTAATCTGTTATCATTATCCCGCAAGTCAGACCTTATCACTGCTGCAGTCGCTATGAAATCCAAAGTTTATGTGAACGAATGTCTTACCAGATTCAGACAAAATCTCTTATTTAAACTACGTGGAATTCGCAATAGATCCACTGCTATTAAACATTGTTTTGTGCGCGATGGTAAAATAATAGCTAGGAAGACTGACTCTGGAAAAACTTATGTCATAACCACTGAAGCACACCTCACTTCTTTCCTGGATGACTGTGGGATATCAGCTGAATAACCAGAACATAATTTGTAGTCTCACATACAACCAAAGTGTACTTCAGCTGTGCCTTTCCTTTCCAAAGGTGTTTATTTTTATTTTTATTTTAATTTTTACTTTATTTTTTGTTTGTCATCTTTGCCTGTTTTATACTCTTAATTATTTGTTCTTAGTTAATCCCCTTGTCACTAAACCTAGGGCTTTTTATTACCCTGTTAATTAACCATTACTAAGCTAATTATCTTCAAGATCATTTTTTTTATGATTATTATTTTTCTTATTATTTTTTATTTTACATTTATATTGTCAGTCTCTACTGATTTTTTGTGTTTTATTTTATGTAACTTCTGTGTCCTCCCTGGCTATCTATTGGATCTTTATTTTACTTCTAAATTGTTATTATTTTATTGTATCTGCTCTTATTCTTGTGTTTTGCTTTATCGTGTATCTTGTATCGTGATCCCTCTGCATCTCTATGCACACTGATATTGATCCTGATCAAAATCTTCTTTCTCATATCTATACCAACCAGCACATTGATCATCATTATTGCAAGTATTTCACAGCACACCAGGCTAAAACCAAACTCCAAAATAGCACCTATCTATCAGTTTATAACCAAAATGTTAGATCACTTGGTAAACATTTTGACGATTTAAATGCATTACTCACAGCAATAGGTACTAACCTATCGTTCATTATTTTAACAGAAACTTGGCTAAATAAAGACTATACCCAACTCTACAACTTAGCTGGTTATAAAGCCATTCATAACTGTAGGCCTAATAAAAAAGGTGGTGGCACAGCTATATATTACCGAGATACATTTATCTGCAACAGTGTTATTAGTGACAGAGATGACTACTGTGAATATACTTTTGCTCAGTTTACAATTAAATCCCTTAAATCCTCTTTGACTATTGGAGCCATCTATAGATTTCCTAATACTAACATAGCTTCTTTCTCAGACAACCTAAGGAATCTTATTATAAACAACAATCTCAACAAAAACCACATCATTCTGGGAGGAGACTTTAATATTGACCTGGGTCAACAAAATTGCTCTCAAGTTGACTATTTCCTTAACAGCATGAACTCCTGTATGCTAATCCTCACTATCACCAAACCTACCCGAGTCACTCAAACATCAGCCACTACCTTGGACCACATATGGACAAACATAACAGCTCCCCTTGTATCTGGTATAATCTACGACAGAACAACTGACCACTATCCTACCTTTCTCATAGCGAACATGGACATAACACCACCAAAAAGCAAGAAACTTTCATTTAGGCTACACAGTGAATCAGCTTTAGACAATCTTACAGAGGCACTTCACAATATTAACTGGGATTCTGAATTCAATAATACCCATGATATAAATTCTTTAGCTAACCTCTTCCTCTCCAAAACTCTAAGCCTCTACAACCTTCATTGTCCCCTTCTTACAAAACAAGTAACTGACAAAAGATTAAACAATCCATGGCTCACAAGTGGCATTCTCAACTCAATCAACAAGAAACATGAATATGAAAAGAAAGTTAGGATTGGCCTAGTTTCAAAGGAAGTAGCTAAAAGGTACTCATCAAAGCTTACCAGTATCATAAGAAAGGCAAAACTTGCATATTATGTGAATAGATTCAATGAAGCAAAAGGCAACATGAAAAACACTTGGAAAACTATCTCTAGTATCCTAGGAACTAAGCAACACTCACATAACCAAATAAAACTCTACAAGGATGGGGATATACCGTCAACTGATTTAGAAATGGCAAATGAATTTAATAGTTTCTTTTCATCGGTTGGTGCTAATCTTGCCAGTAAAATCCCACAGACTCAGACACATATTAACACATATCTCTCAGGCAGCTATCCAAACTCTCTTCTCCTTTCACCAATCAGCCCGGCAGATGTTGTGTCCATCATACATTCTCTAAAACCAAGGCAGGGAACACCAGTGAAATTCCGTCCATTGTGTACAAGAGAGCCTCCCATGCCCTTGCCCCACCCATAGCACTACTGTTCAACAAATCTATAGAGTATCACACCTTCCCTGATATCCTCAAAAAAGCAAGAGTAACGCCAGTCCATAAAGGAGGCAATCCGGCGGACATAAACAATTATAGACCAATATCAAATCTACCCATTCTATCAAAAATATTTGAAAAAATTATTTACAAACAGCTCTATTCCTACCTCGTAAAATTCGACATACTCAGCCCCTGCCAGTTTGGCTTCCGGTCCCAAAAGAGCACCAATGATGCAATCATTAGTCTCCTTGACATTATCTACTCAGCCCTTGACAAAAATGAGTTTCGATTGGACTCTTCATTGACCTAAGAAAAGCCTTTGATACTGTTAATCACAACTATCTCTTACTTAAACTCCAGCATTATGGAATCCGAGGCCTTGCCCTTGACTACATCCGATCCTATCTTAGTGACAGACACCAATATGTAACCATCAATGATACAACTTCTTCCACTCTACCAATTACCGTTGGAGTGCCACAAGGCAGCATCTTAGGACCTCTTCTATTTCTTATATATATAAACGATCTGCCTAATGTCTCTAATATTCTCAAACCTATATTGTTTGCTGACGATACTACCCTTATCTACTCAAACCTCAACCCACATACACTAAATGATGTTGTGAATAATGAATTAAAAAAAGTCCACTTATGGATGTCAACGAACAAACTAACATTAAACATCGAAAAGACTTACTACATCTTATTTGGAAGCAAATCATCAAATGCAATTCAGCTACAGATAGACAACATTAACATCAGTAATAAAAATGATGGCAAGTTTCTTGGCCTATTCCTAGACAAGAGACTCAACTTCAGCACCCACATTCAACACATAACTAAGAAAGTCTCTAAGACAGTTGGTATACTCTCCAAAATCAGATATTATGTTCCTAACTCTGCTCTCCTCTCTCTATATTATGCACTAATCTACCCCTATCTTAATTATGGTATCTGTGCATGGGGGTCTACCACTGCAAACCACCTTAAGCCCATCATCACACAGCAAAAATCTGCTATCAGAATAATAACTAACTCTGCTTTCAGACAACACTCAGCTCCCTTGTTTAAATCCCTAAACTTGCTAAATATTAACTCCCTCCACACATTCTCTTGTGTCAACTACATTTACAAAACCCTGTTCATAAATGCAAACCATGCTCTGAAACTCTCCCTGGACAGATGTAATAGGACCCATTATCACCACACCAGAAATAAATATCTCTTTGATATCCCCAGGGTCAAACTTAATCTGTGTAAACACTCTATGCAAATTAAGGGACCTAGTCTATGGAACTCACTCCCTAGTGAGTTGAAAAACTGTAAAACTTTTGCCTTATTTAAAAGCAAAACCAAAAAGTACCTAACTTCATCTATTTAGTTTCCTACACTGATCTTTAAATTTGCTCTGTACCTAGTGTTACCCAATCTCCTAATTTTTATGTAATATCAAACAACCTTATCATTGTGTTCATTGCTGTCTTCTTTTATGTGCTAGCCATATGCTGTATAGTGACTACCAATTTTTGTCAACTACCATTCAAGCTGTCATTGCAATCAATCTTATATTGTTTCTGCTGTATTGTGCCTACCAATTTGTTGTCAACTACCATTTTAAGCTGTCATTGCATTCAGTCATAGCTACCTATGTGCTTTAATATACTGTACCTATAATTTTCTCTCATCTTCTTTTTTTTTCATTCCATGTAATCTGTTATCATTTGTAATCTGTTATCATTATCCCGCAAGTCAGACCTTATCACTGCTGCAGTCGCTATGAAATCCAAAGTTTATGTGAACGAATGTCTTACCAGATTCAGACAAAATCTCTTATTTAAACTACGTGGAATTCGCAATAGATCCACTGCTATTAAACATTGTTTTGTGCGCGATGGTAAAATAATAGCTAGGAAGACTGACTCTGGAAAAACTTATGTCATAACCACTGAAGCACACCTCACTTCTTTCCTGGATGACTGTGGGATATCAGCTGAATAACCAGAACATAATTTGTAGTCTCACATACAACCAAAGTGTACTTAAGCTGTGCCTTTCCTTTCCAAAGGTGTTTATTTTTATTTTTATTTTAATTTTTACTTTATTTTTTGTTTGTCATCTTTGCCTGTTTTATACTCTTAATTATTTGTTCTTAGTTAATCCCCTTGTCACTAAACCTAGGGCTTTTTATTACCCTGTTAATTAACCATTACTAAGCTAATTATCTTCAAGATCATTTTTTTTATGATTATTATTTTTCTTATTATTTTTTATTTTACATTTATATTGTCAGTCTCTACTGATTTTTTGTGTTTTATTTTATGTAACTTCTGTGTCCTCCCTGGCTATCTATTGGATCTTTATTTTACTTCTAAATTGTTATTATTTTATTGTATCTGCTCTTATTCTTGTGTTTTGCTTTATCGTGTATCTTGTATCGTGATCCCTCTGCATCTCTATGCACACTGATAAAATCTTCTTTCTCATATCTATACCAACCAGCACATTGATCATCATTATTGCAAGTATTTCACAGCACACCAGGCTAAAACCAAACTCCAAAATAGCACCTATCTATCAGTTTATAACCAAAATGTTAGATCACTTGGTAAACATTTTGACGATTTAAATGCATTACTCACAGCAATAGGTACTAACCTATCGTTCATTATTTTAACAGAAACTTGGCTAAATAAAGACTATACCCAACTCTACAACTTAGCTGGTTATAAAGCCATTCATAACTGTAGGCCTAATAAAAAAGGTGGTGGCACAGCTATATATTACCGAGATACATTTATCTGCAACAGTGTTATTAGTGACAGAGATGACTACTGTGAATATACTTTTGCTCAGTTTACAATTAAATCCCTTAAATCCTCTTTGACTATTGGAGCCATCTATAGATTTCCTAATACTAACATAGCTTCTTTCTCAGACAACCTAAGGAATCTTATTATAAACAACAATCTCAACAAAAACCACATCATTCTGGGAGGAGACTTTAATATTGACCTGGGTCAACAAAATTGCTCTCAAGTTGACTATTTCCTTAACAGCATGAACTCCTGTATGCTAATCCTCACTATCACCAAACCTACCCGAGTCACTCAAACATCAGCCACTACCTTGGACCACATATGGACAAACATAACAGCTCCCCTTGTATCTGGTATAATCTACGACAGAACAACTGACCACTATCCTACCTTTCTCATAGCGAACATGGACATAACACCACCAAAAAGCAAGAAACTTTCATTTAGGCTACACAGTGAATCAGCTTTAGACAATCTTACAGAGGCACTTCTCAATATTAACTGGGATTCTGAATTCAATAATACCCATGATATAAATTCTTTAGCTAACCTCTTCCTCTCCAAAACTCTAAGCCTCTACAACCTTCATTGTCCCCTTCTTACAAAACAAGTAACTGACAAAAGATTAAACAATCCATGGCTCACAAGTGGCATTCTCAACTCAATCAACAAGAAACATGAATATGAAAAGAAAATTAGGATTGGCCTAGTTTCAAAGGAAGTAGCTAAAAGGTACTCATCAATGCTTACCAGTATCATAAGAAAGGCAAAACTTGCATATTATGTGAATAGATTCAATGAAGCAAAAGGCAACATGAAAAACACTTGGAAAACTATCTCTAGTATCCTAGGAACTAAGCAACACTCACATAACCAAATAAAACTCTACAAGGATGGGGATATACCGTCAACTGATTTAGAAATGGCAAATGAATTTAATAGTTTCTTTTCATCAGTTGGTGCTAATCTTGCCAGTAAAATCCCACAGACTCAGACACATATTAACACATATCTCTCAGGCAGCTATCCAAACTCTCTTCTCCTTTCACCAATCAGCCCGGCAGATGTTGTGTCCATCATACATTCTCTAAAACCAAGGCAGGGAACACCAGTGAAATTCCGTCCATTGTGTACAAGAGAGCCTCCCATGCCCTTGCCCCACCCATAGCACTACTGTTCAACAAATCTATAGAGTATCACACCTTCCCTGATATCCTCAAAAAAGCAAGAGTAACGCCAGTCCATAAAGGAGGCAATCCGGCGGACATAAACAATTATAGACCAATATCAAATCTACCCATTCTATCAAAAATATTTGAAAAAATTATTTACAAACAGCTCTATTCCTACCTCGTAAAATTCGACATACTCAGCCCCTGCCAGTTTGGCTTCCGGTCCCAAAAGAGCACCAATGATGCAATCATTAGTCTCCTTGACATTATCTACTCAGCCCTTGACAAAAATGAGTTTCGATTGGACTCTTCATTGACCTAAGAAAAGCCTTTGATACTGTTAATCACAACTATCTCTTACTTAAACTCCAGCATTATGGAATCCGAGGCCTTGCCCTTGACTACATCCGATCCTATCTTAGTGACAGACACCAATATGTAACCATCAATGATACAACTTCTTCCACTCTACCAATTACCGTTGGAGTGCCACAAGGCAGCATCTTAGGACCTCTTCTATTTCTTATATATATAAACGATCTGCCTAATGTCTCTAATATTCTCAAACCTATATTGTTTGCTGACGATACTACCCTTATCTACTCAAACCTCAACCCACATACACTAAATGATGTTGTGAATAATGAATTAAAAAAAGTCCACTTATGGATGTCAACGAACAAACTAACATTAAACATCGAAAAGACTTACTACATCTTATTTGGAAGCAAATCATCAAATGCAATTCAGCTACAGATAGACAACATTAACATCAGTAATAAAAATGATGGCAAGTTTCTTGGCCTATTCCTAGACAAGAGACTCAACTTCAGCACCCACATTCAACACATAACTAAGAAAGTCTCTAAGACAGTTGGTATACTCTCCAAAATCAGATATTATGTTCCTAACTCTGCTCTCCTCTCTCTATATTATGCACTAATCTACCCCTATCTTAATTATGGTATCTGTGCATGGGGGTCTACCACTGCAAACCACCTTAAGCCCATCATCACACAGCAAAAATCTGCTATCAGAATAATAACTAACTCTGCTTTCAGACAACACTCAGCTCCCTTGTTTAAATCCCTAAACTTGCTAAATATTAACTCCCTCCACACATTCTCTTGTGTCAACTACATTTACAAAACCCTGTTCATAAATGCAAACCATGCTCTGAAACTCTCCCTGGACAGATGTAATAGGACCCATTATCACCACACCAGAAATAAATATCTCTTTGATATCCCCAGGGTCAAACTTAATCTGTGTAAACACTCTATGCAAATTAAGGGACCTAGTCTATGGAACTCACTCCCTAGTGAGTTGAAAAACTGTAAAACTTTTGCCTTATTTAAAAGCAAAACCAAAAAGTACCTAACTTCATCTATTTAGTTTCCTACACTGATCTTTAAATTTGCTCTGTACCTAGTGTTACCCAATCTCCTAATTTTTATGTAATATCAAACAACCTTATCATTGTGTTCATTGCTGTCTTCTTTTATGTGCTAGCCATATGCTGTATAGTGACTACCAATTTTTGTCAACTACCATTCAAGCTGTCATTGCAATCAATCTTATATTGTTTCTGCTGTATTGTGCCTACCAATTTGTTGTCAACTACCATTTTAAGCTGTCATTGCATTCAGTCATAGCTACCTATGTGCTTTAATATACTGTACCTATAATTTTCTCTCATCTTTTTTTTTCATTCCATGTAATCTGTTATCATTTGTAATCTGTTATCATTATCCCGCAAGTCAGACCTTATCACTGCTGCAGTCGCTATGAAATCCAAAGTTTATGTGAACGAATGTCTTACCAGATTCAGACAAAATCTCTTATTTAAACTACGTGGAATTCGCAATAGATCCACTGCTATTAAACATTGTTTTGTGCGCGATGGTAAAATAATAGCTAGGAAGACTGACTCTGGAAAAACTTATGTCATAACCACTGAAGCACACCTCACTTCTTTCCTGGATGACTGTGGGATATCAGCTGAATAACCAGAACATAATTTGTAGTCTCACATACAACCAAAGTGTACTTAAGCTGTGCCTTTCCTTTCCAAAGGTGTTTATTTTTATTTTTATTTTAATTTTTACTTTATTTTTTGTTTGTCATCTTTGCCTGTTTTATACTCTTAATTATTTGTTCTTAGTTAATCCCCTTGTCACTAAACCTAGGGCTTTTTATTACCCTGTTAATTAACCATTACTAAGCTAATTATCTTCAAGATCATTTTTTTTATGATTATTATTTTTCTTATTATTTTTATTTTACATTTATATTGTCAGTCTCTACTGATTTTTTGTGTTTTATTTTATGTAACTTCTGTGTCCTCCCTGGCTATCTATTGGATCTTTATTTTACTTCTAAATTGTTATTATTTTATTGTATCTGCTCTTATTCTTGTGTTTTGCTTTATCGTGTATCTTGTATCGTGATCCCTCTGCATCTCTATGCACACTGATATTGATCCTGATCAAAATCTTCTTTCTCATATCTATACCAACCAGCACATTGATCATCATTATTGCAAGTATTTCACAGCACACCAGGCTAAAACCAAACTCCAAAATAGCACCTATCTATCAGTTTATAACCAAAATGTTAGATCACTTGGTAAACATTTTGACGATTTAAATGCATTACTCACAGCAATAGGTACTAACCTATCGTTCATTATTTTAACAGAAACTTGGCTAAATAAAGACTATACCCAACTCTACAACTTAGCTGGTTATAAAGCCATTCATAACTGTAGGCCTAATAAAAAAGGTGGTGGCACAGCTATATATTACCGAGATACATTTATCTGCAACAGTGTTATTAGTGACAGAGATGACTACTGTGAATATACTTTTGCTCAGTTTACAATTAAATCCCTTAAATCCTCTTTGACTATTGGAGCCATCTATAGATTTCCTAATACTAACATAGCTTCTTTCTCAGACAACCTAAGGAATCTTATTATAAACAACAATCTCAACAAAAACCACATCATTCTGGGAGGAGACTTTAATATTGACCTGGGTCAACAAAATTGCTCTCAAGTTGACTATTTCCTTAACAGCATGAACTCCTGTATGCTAATCCTCACTATCACCAAACCTACCCGAGTCACTCAAACATCAGCCACTACCTTGGACCACATATGGACAAACATAACAGCTCCCCTTGTATCTGGTATAATCTACGACAGAACAACTGACCACTATCCTACCTTTCTCATAGCGAACATGGACATAACACCACCAAAAAGCAAGAAACTTTCATTTAGGCTACACAGTGAATCAGCTTTAGACAATCTTACAGAGGTACTTCACAATATTAACTGGGATTCTGAATTCAATAATACCCATGATATAAATTCTTTAGCTAACCTCTTCCTCTCCAAAACTCTAAGCCTCTACAACCTTCATTGTCCCCTTCTTACAAAACAAGTAACTGACAAAAGATTAAACAATCCATGGCTCACAAGTGGCATTCTCAACTCAATCAACAAGAAACATGAATATGAAAAGAAAGTTAGGATTGGCCTAGTTTCAAAGGAAGTAGCTAAAAGGTACTCATCAATGCTTACCAGTATCATAAGAAAGGCAAAACTTGCATATTATGTGAATAGATTCAATGAAGCAAAAGGCAACATGAAAAACACTTGGAAAACTATCTCTAGTATCCTAGGAACTAAGCAACACTCACATAACCAAATAAAACTCTACAAGGATGGGGATATACCGTCAACTGATTTAGAAATGGCAAATGAATTTAATAGTTTCTTTTCATCGGTTGGTGCTAATCTTGCCAGTAAAATCCCACAGACTCAGACACATATTAACACATATCTCTCAGGCAGCTATCCAAACTCTCTTCTCCTTTCACCAATCAGCCCGGCAGATGTTGTGTCCATCATACACTCTCTAAAAACCAAGGCAGGGAACACCAGTGAAATTCCGTCCATTGTGTACAAGAGAGCCTCCCATGCCCTTGCCCCACCCATAGCACTACTGTTCAACAAATCTATAGAGTGTCACACCTTCCCTGATATCCTCAAAAAAGCAAGAGTAACGCCAGTCCATAAAGGAGGCAATCCGGCGGACATAAACAATTATAGACCAATATCAAATCTACCCATTCTATCAAAAATATTTGAAAAAATTATTTACAAACAGCTCTATTCCTACCTCGTAAAATTCGACATACTCAGCCCCTGCCAGTTTGGCTTCCGGTCCCAAAAGAGCACCAACGATGCAATCATTAGTCTCCTTGACGTTATCTACTCAGCCCTTGACAAAAATGAGTTTCCGATTGGACTCTTCATTGACCTAAGAAAAGCCTTTGATACTGTTAATCACAACTACCTCTTACTTAAACTCCAGCATTATGGAATCCGAGGCCTTGCCCTTGACAACATCCGATCCTATCTTAGTGACAGACACCAATATGTAACCATCAATGATACAACTTCTTCCACTCTACCAATTACCGTTGGAGTGCCACAGGGCAGCATCTTAGGACCTCTTCTATTTCTTATATATATAAACGATCTGCCTAATGTCTCTAATATTCTCAAACCTATACTGTTTGCTGACGATACTACTCTTATCTATTCAAACCTCAACCCACATACACTAAATAATGTTGTGAATAATGAATTAAAAAAAGTCCACTTATGGATGTCAACGAACAAACTAACATTAAACATCGAAAAGACTTACTACATCTTATTTGGAAGCAAATCATCAAATGCAATTCAGCTACAGATAGACAACATTAACATCAGTAATAATGATGATGGCAAGTTTCTTGGCCTATTCCTAGACAAGAGACTCAACTTCAGCACCCACATTCAACACATAACTAAGAAAGTCTCTAAGACAGTTGGTATACTCTCCAAAATCAGATATTATGTTCCAAACTCTGCTCTCCTCTCACTATATTATGCACTAATTTACCCCTATCTTAATTATGGTATCTGTGCATGGGGATCTACCACTGCAAACCACCTTAAGCCCATCATCACACAGCAAAAATCTGCTATCAGAATGATAAATAACTCAGCTTTCAGACAACACTCAGCTCCCTTGTTTAAATCCCTAAACTTGCTAAATATTAACTCCCTCCACACATTCTCTTGTGTCAACTACATTTACAAAACCCTGTTCTTAAATGCAAACCATGCTCTGAAACTCTCCCTGGACAGATGTAATAGGACCCATTATCACCACACCAGAAATAAATATCTCTTTGATATCCCCAGGGTCAAACTTAATCTGTGTAAACACTCTATGCAAATTAAGGGACCTAGTTTATGGAACTCTAGTTTATGGAACTCACTCCCTAGTGAGTTGAAAAACTGTAAAACTTTTGCCTTATTTAAAAGCAAAACCAAAAAGTACCTAACTTCATCTTCTTAGTTTTCCTACACTGAGCTTTAAATTTGCTCTGTACCTAGTGTTACCCAATCTCCTAATTTTTATGTAATTTCAAACAACCTTATCATTGTGTTCATTGCTGTCTTCTTTTATGTGCTAGCCATATGCTGTATTGTGACTACCAATTTTTGTCAACTACCATTCAAGCTGTCATTGCAACCAATCTTATATTATTTCTGCTGTATTATGCCTACCAATTTTTTTGTCAACTACCATTCAAGCTGTCATTGCAATCAATCTTAGCTACCTATGTGCTTTAATATACTGTACCTACAATTTTCTCTCATCTTTTTTTTCATTTCATGTAATCTGTTATCATTTTTTGTCTATAATTTTGCAAGTATTTACCTCCTTAAAATTTTCTTAGATTAAGGACCTGCCCGAAGTGCTGTGCGTGCTAGTGGCTTTACAAGACTGTAATTACCATATTTGTATCCTCACATTCCTTATGTACATTCTTGTATATGCATAAATAAATTTTTTTGTCTATAAATTTTGCAAGTATTTACCTCCTTAAAGTTTTCTTAGATTAAGGACCTGCCCGAAACGCTGCACGTGCTAGTGGCTTTACAAGACTGTAATTACCATATTTGTATCCTCACATTCCTTATGTACATTCTTGTATATGCATAAATAAATAAATAAATAAATAAATAAATAAATAAATGTTGTTGTATTGGAGTCGCTTTTTTCGCTTATACTCGTACATTCTGTTAAAGAGTGTCAAATTTCTACATTAGACTACCATATTACCTATATTATTGTTAATAATGTATTGACAGATGCAATATGTATTAAAATTCTAAAAATAAGTCATGCATTATATACAATGTGTGGGAAACTGTCTGCTGAGAAAAGCTGGTGTGGGGGTTGTTACAAGAGTGGGTAATAATTAAAGCTGGTGCATATACCATCCTTGTCAGGCACATGCAAAAGTGAACACTTCCAGAATTGGAGACATGCAGAAATGTAACATGTGGAAATAGAGGCATGCCAAAACAAAGACATGCATAAATTCAAATTCTTATCTAAATAATTTCTAGTGATTATTATATAAATTATTCCATCAGTACTAGATCAAATATTCACAAAAAAAGGAGAAGAGATATTTGATATTCAATACCATCCTCCCTTTGGAAAGAGTAATCATGTCCTGTTGGACATTAATTATATGTTGAGATATAATCTAAAAGAAAATAGGGACATTGAAATGGTTGTTAAACTCTATTTCAATAAAGGACACTATAGGGAACCTCGAACCCTGTATTACAAGTGTAAGTGAAAATATTGGAAAAAATAATTAAAGCTAAATGTGAAGAACACCTGGAGACAAATGCTACACTTGCTTACATTTATGAATTGCTTTTAAATACATAGGTCAAATACTAAAGAAATTGTTTAAAACTTTTGTTAGACCACAGCTGGAATATGCAGCGGTTGTATGGTGCCCATATCTAAAGAATCACATCAACAAACTGGAAAAGGTATAGACATGCCAATAAGTGGCTCCCAGGTTAGAGGCATAAAATGCCAAAACTAGATGGTAAAATAAAAAGAAGATATTGTAAAAGGTAACCAAACAAAGATGCCACAGAAATATTAGAAAATTAACTTTCGCAAGCAGCGTGGTAGACACGGTTGGAACAAGTTAGGTGAGAGGGTGGTGGAGGCCAAAACCATCAGTAGTTTCAAAGCATTATATGACAGTGCTGGGATGGGACACCATAGGTGTAGCCACATATAGTAGAATTTGGCGGTTCATATCACATTTTTTTAAATTAGAGATAAGGATGGTAATAAAGTTCAATGTAAAAACACCTATTATTAATGAATTTGTGAGAACTTCATATAAAATTAACAACTGAGCAAAGTATAGTACCATAGAAATAAAGAAAAAAATGCTGCATGTTATTTTTTCACATTACCTTTCTGTAGATTTTTTCCTTTGTTACTACGTGAATGATCCGGTTCAGTAGTGTTGTAGTAGTTGCCTGCAGTACCTGCAGTTTGTACCGGTTCAGTAGTGTTGTAGTAGTTGCCTGCAGTACCTGCAGTTTGTACCGGTTCAGTAGTGTTGTAGTAGTTGCCTGCAGTACCTGCAGTTTGTAACGGTTCAGTAGTGTTGTAGTAGTTGCCTGCAGTACCCGCAGTTTAAAACAAATGTTAGAGACAATAGGCAGTTCATTGATGTATATAAGAAATAGGAGAGGTCCCAAGATGCTGCCCTGTGGCACTCTAACAGTTATTGAATAATAATTCGTAATTTTTTTTTTTTTAGTGTGCCTGCGGCCTGGTCCTCGACCAGGCCTCCACCCCCAGGAAGCATCCTGTAATAGCTGACTCACACCCAGGTACCTATTTTACAACAGGGTAAAAGGGTTGAAACCGAAGTTCTACTGAACTTACTGGATCCCATAGCCTCTCCGAGGCACAAACCAGGCTTTTACACAACCCCCCCCCCCTGCACCCGAGCTATGTCAACAGGCCGTTCTCCCTCTTCGCCCTTACATCATCACACACAGATCACAATAACGTGATGCATCAAATGAACAAATCCACAAGGGCCGTGATGAGGATTCAAACCTGTGTCCGGGAGCATCCCAGACACTGCCTTAATCGACTGAGCTACGACAGGGTAAAAGGGTTGAAACCGAACTTCTACTGAACTTCCTGGATCCTTTTACCCTGTTGTAGCTCAGTCGATTTAGGCAGTGTCTGGGATGCTCCCGGACGCAGGTTCGAATCCTAGTCACGGCCCTTGTGGATTTGTTCATTTGATGCATCACGTTATTGTGATCTCTGTGTGTGATGATGTAAGGGCGAAGAGAAAGAACGACCTGTTGACATAGCTCGGGTGCAGGGGGAGGGTTGTGTACAAGCCTGGTTTGTGCCTTGGAGAGGCTATGGGATCCAGTAAGATCGTCCTTCCTTTCCTCCCTAGAATCTGGATGTAGCAGGTGCTCAATTGTCAAAAGTGAAAAATTGGGTTTGTCTTCCGAATGCACCATATCGGTAAATTTTTTAATAATCTTTTAAAAATAGTAAATGCCACTATTTTTGCAAAATTATTACAAGATCTATTATTCTAATAAGGGTTTGATAAAATACAGTAGACTGCCTACTGGTTTTACCTGTAATAAGGTTTGATACGGATGATTATGGATATATTGAAATGCTCTTATTGTTAAGAAGCAATTTTTTAAAGAGTATTTTGTAATGAGCAGCTCTGAAAATCAGTTGATTACAGATAATGCTACATAATACACTTCATGTGTGTATATGTTACAACAAGTGAGGTATATAATAGTATTTATGAGTAAGATGTAATTGTGTCTGACACTGATAAAATTATAAACCATTGTAAACAATTTGTTCACTTTCAAAACTTGGGTAATTACATATGACAGTGTCAGACCACTGAGGAAGAATTGAAACAGGAATTTCCTCAAGTACTTTCATATTTCAGTAATACATCTTCAGAAGGAATCATTCCTCCTGAAGATGTATTATTTAAATATGAAAGTACTTACGGAAATTCCTGTTCCAATTCTTCTTTCATGGTCTGATACTCACATTTTTCACCACATGTTAATTTCCGTGATTTACACACAAATTTATATACATACAAATACACACACACACACACACATATATATATATATATATATATATATATATATATATATATATATATATATATATATATATATATATGAATATATATATTTTCATTCGCATATAGTCCTGGGGACCATTCAGGCTTGTTCGCATATATATATATATATATATATATATATATATATGTATACATATATATATATATATATATATATATATATATATATATATATATATATATATATATATATATATATATATTTGCATATAAATAAAAAACAAGTAAATGTAAATAATTTTACCTTGCACCTAGATCCACCAAGCCTGTATGGCGCGCGTTTCAGTACTTCGGAAATCTAGAACTATCTAGAATCTCTAATCTGCAATGAAACAATACATATTATTGCACTTACCAAAACATGGATGAATGTAGAAAATACAGAACTATTAGCTGAATATCAAATAAATGGATTTAATCTATTTCACACAGATAGATATATTAGACCGTGTATGTTAGGTAATACCTAACATACACACCTCCACACACACTACATTTGAAATGTAGTCTCGAAAAGACTACATTTCAACAGAAACGTGCCACAGACCAGTCACAAGACTGAACCTCGTCGAGGCCAAACGTCTAAATGAGAGCATGAACAAGAAAGAAATAATTTTTTAACATCAGGCATCGTACACACACTGAATGCACCTGCAGACACACAACAAGCACTATCAATATAGCAAAGATTACCCCATAAAAAAATAATTAAATTATTGACCAACATGAGAGAGGGTTAGCCAACATGAGAGGGTTGTGTTGATTGCCTGAAAATATTTAAATTGTTTAATGTATTGAATGGCATTTTTCAAGTTACAACATTTTTTAAATTACTGAACTAGGTTCTAGGCTTTGCTAGGCTTAATTCAATTATTACAGTATTACAGATGAGCCTGACCTAGCCTAGAACCCAGCGGGTTTTCTTCCTATTGGGGAGTGTTGTACATGCTACTATGGCGGTGTGTCCACTCACAAGATGAGTGGCGCTGCCCAATAAACTCGCCCCTCGGGGCAAAATTTAAAAAAATTTAGAACCTAGTTCAGTAATTTAAAAAATGTAACTTGAAAAATGCCATTCAATACATTAAAAAAATTTAAATAATTTCAGGCAATCAACACAACCCTCTCATGTTGGCTAACCCTCAGCAGTGCTCAGGCCCCTGTGCCCAGGCCCTGGGGCCTGAGTCCTCAGTTCCATACACTAGCACTGCCAGGCCTCGCCTCCACACACACACTAGCACTGCCAGGCCTCGCCTCCACATACACACTAGCACTGCCAGGCCTCGCCTCCACATACACCAGCACTGCCCGGCCTCGCCTCCACATACACACTAGCACTGCCAGGCCTCGCCTCCACACACACACTAGCACTGCCAGGCCTCGCCTCCACACACACACTAGCACTGCCAGGCCTCACCTCCACATACACACTAGCACTGCCAGGCCTCGCCTCCACATACACCAGCACTGCCCGGCCTCGCCTCCACATACACACTAGCACTGCCAGGCCTCGCCTCCACACACACACTAGCACTGCCCGGCCTCACCTCCACATACACACTAGCACTGCCAGGCCTCGCCTCCACACACACAATTTGACAATTCTGACATTGGCACCATAGCCTGAGTGATAACCTGCAACAGCCTTGAGAGCTCGGAGCCTCTCTTTATACTGACGACAGAGTCTGAATACAACAGGACTATACAGTGGCACTTCAAGGCCAAGGTATATGAATCTGTTTACATAGTCAAGCTGGGAGCCATCAGACAGTTGCATCTTGCGAACAGCTCCTCCCTGCCTGGGTGGGCGCCGATTTAGTATCTTTGTTTTCTCTGCTGAGATAAATAAACCTAGGTCCTGATATGAGTCTAATACAGAGTAAAGAGTGTTCTGCGTGTTAGCATACCCAGTGGTGTGTATCATTATATCATCAGATTATATCATATCTTTTATTTTAAACAATGCTGTTTTGTTGACCAAATTGTATTTTTACTCTTTTTCTGCCATGTTTCCTCCCCCCCGTTTTTTCCCTTTTTTCTTATTTTTCCTCAACACAATTTATACTTTAATTATGCGGATCAGGACATCACCTGATCAAACACATCAAACATCATTTGACCACCATCAAACACAGACATTTTGTGTGTGTTTGACGCTCACTGATATGTTCCAGCGTTGTTTTATATATGGTGCTATTCTATCTTACGCTTTGTTGCTCTTTTTTTCCTACGGGCTCATAGAACATTCTATTGCGAAAACATTGGCACAAAAATGAATGACGTACATACAATAATAATGTCAGGACAGTGAAATAATTATAAACTTTCAAAGCGCTGTATCGCCCATGTGTCGTCATGTCACCAATACTGGGTAACAGTTCCGCCACTTCCCACACTCTTGCGGGTGGGCCGCGACCATTATTCTACGTTTATATTCATATCACCGTGTTGGGAATTTCATTGCGAGTCTATTGATACCAAAATTAACGCTGTAGGACAAGTGTGAAAGTGATAACAATCCCAAGAGTAAAAACATTTTGTTGCTGTTGGGGGCTCACGGCGAGTCATCTACGCAGTTATTTATTTGGTGCTGGTATCCATATACATTTCGTGACTTTTTTACTAATGTTCTTCTACAAAATTTTATTGCGAACACGTTGATATCAAAATGAAATACGTAGCTCGAGAACTAAGGTCAGGAAAGTAAAAAGAGTATACACATTTTGTTTTGACGCTTAAGGTTATTGTGAGTACTCATCGCACTTTGTACTTTTGGTTTTAAATTCTTACTAATCATAACTCCAAGTTCCCTTTTGAAATACCCGACTTCGCAATCACAACACCATCTATCTCGTATCTTGTAACTCCATCATATCATTACTTAACCTCAAAACTTTACATTTATCAGCATTGAACTGCATCTGTCAACCTTTTGCCCATTTCAAAACTCTATTTAGATCAACTTGAAGAGATAGTGAGTCTTCTTCTGTGTTATTTCCCTACCGATTTTTGTATCATTGGCAAATTTGCAAATGTTGTTACTCAAACCTGAATCTAAATCATTTATATATACTTTATTATAAACAACAGAGGTCCAAGGACAGAGCTTTGAGGTACTCAACCTACAACATTTTCCAACTCTGACTTAACCCCCATTTATACTAACTCTGTTGAGCGTTGACCATTTATACATCAACTCTGTTGATGTGAGCACTTAATTGGTGGTCAGTGGTGGAGCTTAATTCTTAAAAAGCAATATATCCTATCGATTGTGATATAGTTTAGTATCCGTTTTAAAGAAAAAAAGAGCATATCAATGTTATATCACAGAAAACGAATTTATCATAAACTTATGTATTTGTCTTATTTGAAACCACATTGGTTTCATTTTGGATACAAATGTCCATGGAGATTCGGAATGGAAATTAATTATAGTTGAACCTACAGAGAGGAGTTTAAGAATCTGTGGTGAGAGTGATGGACACAGCCTTCACAATTATACTTCAGAGAATGTAATCATCTAAGAGTCATTAGAAATATGTGTAGAATAATAAACCCTACATTGTTTGAGTTAGGGAAAACACCATTTGTCATATAGATACTAGCTGTTCTTAAAGATTCACCCATTTTGCACCAGCAAGATAACATATGCCCGAAACGCATTGCGTAATAGTGGCTTTAGGCATTGTGTGTACTAGCTCTATCTATATATTGATTCATTAATGTAACATCACTTGTATGTATGTACCTTACCTGAATAAACATATTTATTTATTTATTTATATAAGATTTTAAGGGTTGACGAATGTTAATCTTCTTGTTTGATAAACTGTGAACTTGAGACATAGTTAATAAGAACACGCCAATATATAAGACAACAAAAAGTTTTCAGATTCTTTCACACCACTTTTCAGCAACTTTTACAATTTATATAAATTATTTTAGGGAATAATACATAAATTATATATTTAAACATGATATTAGTGTTTAGTGGAATGTATAAGGAGTCAAATTGTGTAAAAAGAGCGATTTTTAGAAAATTTGGAAAACTACTTTTTTCTGATCATATATTATAACTAAATGGATTTTGGTTTCACTGAGCCAATAAATA
The DNA here is from genome assembly GCF_040958095.1 of Procambarus clarkii. NCBI lineage: Eukaryota > Metazoa > Arthropoda > Malacostraca > Decapoda > Cambaridae > Procambarus > Procambarus clarkii. Next base: position 10,709,545 of record NC_091183.1, on the reverse strand, counting down.
TCATTCACAAATTATTAATGAATTTTACAAAATAACACTATAAATTTTATATTTAAACATGTAAAAACTATTTGTAATACATTAGGAACAAAATAGTTGTAGAAAAACAATTTATTATAAAACCTTTGAGTTTGGATTTTTTGATTAAAAGTTTCTCAAAGGCTCTCCTGCACCATTCTCAATGCAAATCATTCCCAAACCTATGGGAAGAGATAGACGAACGTTTTGTAGATGATTTGTGTTTGCTGGGGTTACATTCAACCCCATTCGACTCGGTACACGTGTCGTTGCTGCTCCTTCTCAGGATGCAGCTTCCCGCTTGGCAGCCTTGTCTTGCCTTGGCGAGATCCTTGCTCGGGTCTCTAAGAACGTATAGATGAATGCCAGTGTTGGCACTATTCTCCTCCCGCCCCATGTTGCAACCGGTGTTCGGAATCTGCAGGATTGCTACGATGATATTCGGCATATCCTTGATGCCCAAGGCCATTCTGTCCTCCAGGTTGACTCGTTTACTCATCCCCCTCGTGGTCGTCGCCGTCAACCCCTTCGTGTTGTAAAGATCACCTTTGATGGTAGGACCCTTCCATCCTCTGTCATTCTTGCTGGTGCTAGGTGCTCTGTCCAGGAGTATATTCCTTCTCCTCGGCTGTGTAACAAGTGCTGGAGGTTTGGGCATGGTGCCCTCCGCTGCTCTGGGACTGTCTCTCTCTGTCCTTTGTATGTGGGTGAAGATCACTCTAAGTCGGAGTGCACTTCTCCCCAAGCTCGCTGCCTCAACTGCGGTGAGGCCCATCCTACCTTCTCCCGTGCCTGTATCCATTACAAGCTTGAGGCGGCTGTCCTCAACTTGAAGCCCCGGGAGCGTTTATCTTTTCCTGAGGTGAGGCGCCAGGTTCGCCGGCTCCCGCCTTATGCTAACGTCTCTTATGCTCGCGTGTTGCGCTCTTCCTCTCCTCGTCCTTCCCTCCGTCCTCAGACTCACAACCGTTTCCGGGCCTTGGACCCTGATACGCCCACTGCCCCCTCCTCTGTTCCTTTGAGTTCTGTCCCGAAGGGTCCCCCTCCTGGTCCTCTGTCTGGGGTTCCCCTTCTTTCTACCCGGTCTGTCGTGTCTCCTGTGTCTTCTTCCTCGTCTCCCTCCAATCCTCCTTCCCATCCTCTTCCTCCATCTATTGGCTCTCCCCGCCGCCTGTCGGTGCAGGCGGATGTCCATCACTCTCCTAACGGCCGTCGTGTGTGCTCTCGTTCAGCTTCTCCTGTTGAGAAGCTGGAATCCGTTGCCCGGTACGTAGTTGCTGGGACACCGGTCTCTTTAAGTCAGAAGCGTAAGCCTGGCTCCTCTCCTTCCTCCTCCCCGGCAGGTAAGAAGGCTTCGCTTTCTTCCTTGGCCCCTACTTCTTGCTCTGTTGCTCCTTCCCCTCCCATTTCAGTGATTGCACCCCCTGTTCCTGCTATGGAGGTTTCTTTGGCCCCTGCTTCCCTTTCGGTTGCTGCTCTTGCTGAGGTGCGCTCCCCTCTTTCTACTCCCCCTCTTCCTGCTGCTGTCCTTGACTGCTCCTCTCCGTTGTCTCCTCCTCTTCCTCCTCCTCCTCCGGACCCCACCCGCCCACCTCTTATCTGTTCTCCCGCTTCCTTACCTCCGTCTTTGCTCAGTTTACCCATGCCCCCTAACCCTGACTTTCCTGACCCTGATCCCGACCCTGATATTCTTTAACGTGCTCTGTTGCTCTTTCGCCTTTGTTTCTTCCTTGTTCTCTGTTTTTGTCTTTTCTCTTCTCGTCGTTGTCCATTCTTCAATGGAACGTTCGAGGTTATTACGCCAATTTCCTCGAACTCCAACTTCTGATTTTGCGGTTTTCACCCCTTTGTGTCTGTCTCCAGGAGCCGATGCTTGGTGCTCGTCCTGGTCGTTTTCGTGGCTATTCCTTTCTCTCCCCCCCCCCTCCCCAGCCGTTGTTGGGGCTTCTAATTCTTCTGCTCTCTTGATTCGTGCTGATGTTCCCTTTGTTCCTTTACTTTTTCCTTCGCTTCTCCATTGTTCTGCTTCTCGTATCTTTGTGGGGAAATGGTACACAATTTGTTCCATTTATCTCCCCCGAGTGTCCCGCTTTCTCTTCCTGATTTGAAACACCTCCTAGACTCCTTGCCGGAGCCTGTGCTCCTGCTGGGTGACTTCAATTGTCGTCATTCTCTTTGGGGTGACGTTCTGACGAATACCCGGGGTCGCCATCTTGAGCCGTTTCTCCTCTCTTCTTCCCTGTCCCTTCTGAATTCTGGTGAGCCCACTCGTTTGGACTCTCGGACTCGCACCCTTTCTTGTCTTGATCTTTCTCTCTGCTCTTCTTCTCTTTACTTAGATTTCACGTGGCAGGTTCTTGATGACCTCCATGGAAGTGATCATTTCCCCATCCTTGTTTCCTTTTTCTCTTTTCGCCCTTCCTTCTCTTTCCCTAGGTGGTAGTTTGCTAAAGCGGACTGGACCCTATTTACCCTCAGTGCTGCTTTCTCTGACCTCTCCCTTCTGCCTCTCTCTCGCGCTCTCCTCCTTTTTCATGACACTGTCTTCAATGCTGCCCTCCGCTCTATTCCTCGCTCTTCCTCTCGGGGTCCACGGAAGTGCGTTCCCTGCTGGAATGCGGACTGTGCTCGGGCTGTCCGCTGTAAGCGTGCAGCCTGGAAGAGGCACCGCCGTAGGCAGACGACCGATTCTTTTCTTTTCTTTCGGAAAGCGAGTGCGGTGGCCCATAGGGCCATCCGTATGGCTAAACGTGAATGTTGGGCATCTTATGTCTCAACAATTACGTCCGAAACTCCTCTGGCCCGGATCTGGAAGCGTATCTGCAAGATAGCGGGTAAGTTCGTTCCCGATGTTTTACCGGTCCTTCACCTCCATGATACTCTTGTGGCGGACCCCGTTGCAGGTCGCTTCTGTACTGGGTTCCCACTTTTCTTCTGTTAGCTCTGGTCTTCATCTTCCCCAATCTTTCCTTCTTCGTAAACCTGTCCTTGAGTCTCGTCCTTTAGATTTCTGCACTCGTCTTCAGCTTCCCTATAATGATCCCTTCTCTCTCTCTGAACTTCGTTCTGCCCTGGCCCTCTGCGGTTCTACGGCGGGCTCGGATGGTATTCATTATGAGATGCTTCGCCATCTCCCTCCGTGCACGTCTCAGTATTTACTGAGTCTGTATAATCGGATCTGGGAGTCGTCGTCAGTCCCTGAGGACTGGCTCGATGCCGTTGTCCTCCCTGTTCGCAAACCGGGGTCTCTGGGTACTTCCCCTAAGGACTTCCGCCCTATTGCCCTCACAAGTTGTGTCTGCAAACTCTTTGAACGTATGGTTAACGTTCGTCTGATGTGGTTCCTGGAACACCATCACCTCCTCTCCCCTTCTCAATTTGGTTTCCGCAAGTGCCGCAGCACGACAGATGTCCTGGTGAACTTGGAGGTCTATATTCGTACTGCTTTTGCTGCGAAGACCTCCGTTGTTGCCGTCCTTTTTGACCTGGAAAAGGCTTACGACACCACTTGGAGGTATCATATTCTATCTCAACTTCATTGTTTTGGCCTTCGTGGTCGTCTCCCTCACTTTCTCCGCAGCTTCCTCTCTCGTCGTTCCTTTCGGGTGCGCCTTGGTACCGCTCTCTCTGCCTCTTTTTAGCAATACGAAGGTGTGCCCCAGGGTAGTGTTCTGAGCGCTATTCTTTTTCTGGTTGCCCTCAATGGTCTTCTTTCCTCTCTTCCTTCAGGTGTCTTCTCCGCTCTCTGTCGATGATCTTACCCTTTGCTGTCAGGGTGATGATTCGCCTCTCCTTCAGCGCCGGCTTCAACTTGCAATTGATGCCGTGTCGTCTTGGGCCACCGATCATGGCTTCACGTTCTCTACTTCTAAGACTTGTGCCATGACTTTTACGCGGAAACGGGTTGTTCTTCGTCCCTCTTTGTCACTTTATGGTCATCCCCTTGAATACAAAGATTCCGCGAAGCTTTTGGGGTTATTCCTTGACACTCGTTTGTCTTGGTCTCCCCATATCTCTTACCTCCGTGTTGAGTGCTCTAAGGCCCTTACCCTCCTTCGGGTCTTGTCCCATACTTCTTGGGGGGCAGATAGGCGCACTCTCCTTGCTTTACATTCCTCTCTCGTCCTGTCTAAGCTCGATTATGGTTGCCCTGCTTACTCGTCTGCTTCTCCTACTCTTCGCCGTCTTGATACTTTGCACCATACTGGGTTGCGCCTCAGTTCTGGTGCCTTTCGTTCGACTCCCGTCCTTAGCTTGTACGTTGACACTGGCTTCCTGTCTCTCCAAGACCGCCGTGATCGCTACTGTCTTCGCTATCTTGCGCGGTCCTTACAACATCCTTCCTCTCGCCTCTGTCGTGCTTTAACTTATACCCCTCCTGCGGTTCCTGTTCCTCTTCCTCTTCACCACCTCCCTCTTTCTGTCCGGTTATCTCGCCTACAGGACTCTCTTTCCGTTCGTATTTCTAATGTTTCTCCTCATGTTGTTCCTTCTTTGCCCCCGTGGAGAGTCCCTCTTCCGCGGTTTTGTACATCCTTGACCCGTATCACTAAATCTTTTACCCCTCCTACGGTTCTAAAACGCCTTTTCCTTGAGCACTTTTCTTCTCACTCCCGCTCCGTTTCTGTCTTCACCGATGGGTCTAAGTCTGTGGACGGTGTTGGCTACTCTGTTGTTTTTCCTGATCGCACTTATATGTGTCGCTTACCTCCAGAGACTAGCATCTTTACAGCGGAGCTTTATGCTATTCTCTATGCTCTTCGTCTCCTGCTTGCTCGTTGTCAGTCTTCCTTTGTAGTTGTTGTTGACTCTCGTAGTGCCCTCATGGCTCTCGGGTCCTTTAATCCGGTTCATCCAGTAGTTGTCGAGATCCAGCATTGGCTGTTTCTTATTCACAGTAAATTTAAGTCGGTTGAGTTTTGTTGGGTTCCCAGACATATTGGTGTGTCTTTAAATGAGCGTGCGGATGCTGCCGCCAAAGAAGCTGTCTGCTCTTGTCCCATCTCTCGTAAAGGTATTCCGTATTCCGACTTTTACCCGGTTATCCATTCCTCCGTCCTTACCCGTTGGCAGGCTTCTTGGTTGTCTGTTACTGGTAACACACTACGTACTCTTAAGTGTTGTGTTTCCTCATGGCCGTCCTCCTTCCACTGTAACCGGCAGTGGGAAACAGCTCTGGCGAGGTTGCGTATTGGCCATACTCGCTTAACCCATGGTCACTTGATGGAGCGCCGCCCTGCTCCTTATTGTCCTAGTTGCATTGTCCCTCTTACGGTTGTGCATGTCCTTCTTGAATGTCCTGACTTCCAGGACGAGCGTGTGTCTTGCTTTCCGACCGCCCCTCGCGGTCACCTGTCCCTCAATAGAATTCTTGGTGACTCGGATACTTTTGATATTGTTCGCCTTATGCGTTTTTGTTCTGGTAATGGCATCCTTGGTAATATTTAGCGCCATCTCATTATTTTGCGCATTTGATGGTGCTACATAGCCTTCCCGGTTTGGTGCCTTCTTTTGATAATTACTTACTTACTTACTTTGCCTGACTAAATTTACGCATGATTGACTAAATTTACGCGTACCTGACTAAACTAACCCTAGCCTGACTAAATTAACGCTTGCCTGACTAAATTAACGCTTGCCTTACTACATTTACCCTTGCCTGACTTCATTGACGCTTCCCTGACTAAATTAACGCTTGCCTGACTAAATAACGCTTGCCCGACTAATATAAAGCTTGCCTGATTAAATTAATACTTGCCTGACTAGATTTACACTTGATTGAAAAAAAATATGCTTCCCTGACTAAATTAAAACTTGGGTGACTAAATACTCGCTTGCCTGACTAAATTTATGCTTTGCTCGACAAGATTTATACTTGCTTGACTTCAATTACGCTTGCTTTACTACATTTACGCTTCCCTGACTACATTTACGCTTGCATGTCTCCATTTACGCTTGTCTGATTACATTTAGGCTTGTTTGACTACATTTACGCTTGCCTGACTACATTTACGTTTTCCTTACTACATTTAAGCTTGTCTGACTATATTCACACTTACCATGCTAAATTTACGCTTGCCTGGCTAAATGTAAGCTTGCCTGGCTGAATTCCACGCTTGACTGACTAACTTTACTCATGCGTGAATAAAGTTACGCTTGCCTGACTAAAGTTATGCTTGCCTCACTAAATTTACACTTGCCTTAATAAATTTACGCTTGCCTGCTTAAATTAACGCTTGCCTGAATAGGTTACCACTTGGTTGGTTAAATTAACGCTTGCTTGGCTAAATTAAAGTTTTCTTGGCTAAATTAACACTTGACTGGCTAAATTAACGCTTGACTTGCTAACTTAACGCTTGCCTGGCTAATGTAAACTTGCCTGACTAAATTTACGCTTGCCTGACTAAATTAACGCTTGCCTGACTAAATTAACGCTTGCCTGACTAAATTAACGCTTGACTGGGTAAACTAACGCTTGCCTGGCTAAAAAACGCTGGCCTGAGTAAACTATCCCTTGTCTGACTAAACTAACGTTTTGCTGACAAAATTTTGGCTTGCCTGACAATTTTTGCGCTTGCCTGACTAAACTAACAATTGTCTGACTAAATTTACGCTTGCCTGACTAAAGTTACGCTTGGCTCATAAAATTTACACTTGCCTGACTAAATTTACGCTTGCCTCAGTAAATTTATGATTTCCTGACTAAATTTACTCTTGCGTGACTAAATTTTCGCCCGCCTGACTAAATTAACGGTTGCCTGACTAAATTACCGCTTGTCTAATTAAATATACGTTTGCCTGAATAAATTAAACCTTGCCTGAATAAATTTAAGGTTGCCTGAATAAATTAAAGCTTTCCTCAATAAATTAAAGCTTGCCTGAATAAACTAATTAATTACCTCACTAAATTAACTGTTGTCTGAATGAATTAATAGTTTTCTGATGAAAAATAATAGTTGCCTGACTAGATTAATAGTTGCATGATTAAATTAATAGTTGGGTGACGAAATTATTACTTGCTTGACTAAATTAATACATACCTGACTAAATTAATACTTGTTTTACAATGAAATCTTGTTTAATCAATGAAATACTTGTTTTACTCATTGAAAAAGCCTGACTAAAATAATACTACCATAAATAAAATATTACTGCTCATAATAAATTAATTGTTGCCTGACTAAATTAATAGTTGCTAGTATAAATACTTGACTTATTAAATTAATATTTGCCTGCCTAAATTAATACTTGTTTTACTAAATTAATACTTGCCTGACTAAACTAATACTTGCCTGATGAAGTAATTTATTGCCAGACTAAATTAATACTTGCAAGATTAAAAATGTATTTTCTCGACTATTAAATCTTGCCTGTCTAAATTACCGTATACCTGAATAAATTAACACTTGCCTGAATAAATTACCGCTTGCCTGACAAAATGACCGTTTGCCTGACTAAATTAAAGCTAGCATGACTAAATTACCGCTTGATTGACAAAATTAACATTTACCTGACTTAATTAAGGCTTGCCTGAGTACATTTTTGCTGCCTGACTATATTTACGCTTACCTTACTACATTTTCGCTTGCCTGTCAGCATTTACACATGTCTGACCACATTTACGCTTGCCTAACTACATTTACGATTGCCTCTACATTTACGTTTCCCTGGCTACATTAACAATTGCCTGACTACATTTACGTTTCCCTGACTACATTTACACTTGTCTCATTAAATTTACGATTGACTGACTAAATTTTCGCTTGCTTCAATAAATTAACGCCGGTGTGACTAACGCTTCCCTGACTAAATTAACTCCTGACTGACCAAATTAATGCTTGCCTGACTAAATTAATGCTTGCCTGAATAAATTATCACTTGTCTAATTAAATTCACGTTTCCTGAATAAATTAACGCTTGCCTGAAAAAATCAAAGAATTCCTGACTCATTGTACGTTTGCCTGACTAAATTTACGCTTGCCTGACTAAATTTACACTCGCCTGACTCAATTTACGCTTGCCTGACTAAATTTACGCTTACCTAACTACATTTACGCTTGCCTGACTACATTTACGCTTGCCTGATTTCATTTACGCTTGCCTGAAAACATTCATGCTTTTCTGACTACATTTACGCTTGCCTGACTGCATTTAAGCTTGCCTTACTGCATTTCAGATAGACTGACTATATGCAGGCGATGATTCACAATAACGTGGCTAAAGTATGTTGACCAGACCACACACTAGAAGGTGAAGGGACGACGACGTTTTGCTCCGTCCTGGACCATTCTCAAGTCGATTGTGCTGAGAGAGAGAGAGAGAGAGAGAGAGAGAGAGAGAGAGAGAGAGAGAGAGAGAGAGAGAGAGAGAGAGAGAGAGAGAGAGAGAGAGAGAGAGAGAGAGAGAGAGAGAGAGAGAGAGAGAGAGAGAGAGAGAGAGAGAGAGAGAGAGAGAGAGAGAGAGAGAGAGAGAGAGAGAGAGAGAGAGAGAGAGAGAGAGAGAGAGAGAGAGAGAGAGAGAGAGAGAGAGAGAGAGAGAGAGAGAGAGAGAGAGAGAGAGAGAGAGAGAGAGAGAGAGAGAGAGAGAGAGAGAGAGAGAGAGAGAGAGAGAGAGAGAGAGAGAGAGAGAGAGAGAGAGAGAGAGAGAGAGAGAGAGAGAGAGAGAGAGAGAGAGAGAGAGAGAGAGAGAGAGAGAGAGAGAGAGAGAGAGAGAGAGAGAGAGAGAGAGAGAGAGAGAGAGAGAGAGAGAGAGAGAGAGAGAGAGAGAGAGAGAGAGAGAGAGAGAGAGAGAGAGAGAGAGAGAGAGAGAGAGAGAGAGAGAGAGAGAGAGAGAGAGAGAGAGAGAGAGAGAGAGAGAGAGAGAGAGAGAGAGAGAGAGAGAGAGAGAGAGAGAGAGAGAGAGAGAGAGAGAGAGAGAGAGAGAGAGAGAGAGAGAGAGAGAGAGAGAGAGAGAGAGAGAGAGAGAGAGAGAGAGAGAGAGAGAGAGAGAGAGAGAGAGAGAGAGAGAGAGAGAGAGAGAGAGAGAGAGAGAGAGAGAGAGAGAGAGAGAGAGAGAGAGAGAGAGAGAGAGAGAGAGAGAGAGAGAGAGAGAGAGAGAGAGAGAGAGAGAGAGAGAGAGAGAGAGAGAGAGAGAGAGAGAGAGAGAGAGAGAGAGAGAGAGAGAGAGAGAGAGAGAGAGAGAGAGAGAGAGAGAGAGAGAGAGAGAGAGAGAGAGCGCGCTGAGGAGCAAAGTAAGGTGTAGTAGAAGGGATAGTAGTAATAATAAGTACTGCAGAGGGCCTATTGGCCCAAACGAGGCAGCTCCCATTACAGCCACCGAATGAGAAAGAGATTGTAATAGGAATAAGAAGAGGATAGCAAGGGAGTGTAGAAGACAATAAACAGAAAATGGGAGAAGAGAGAAAGAAAAGGAAAGAGAAAGAAAGATAAATAGAAGGGGTAAGCTTATGTTAGGTCACGTTTGTTAGAAAGATTAGAGCATTTGAGTATATACTGTGAAAGGGAAGAGTCCACAGCAACAAAGCTAGGACTCAAGTTCATGTTGAGTACATTGTGTATTAGAGCCGATTCAACAAGACGGCGTCTGTGTAGAGTAGAGGCAGGAAAGATTATTTTGGAGGAAGACCAATCAATGGGATGACTAGAATCCCTCACATGGCAGAAGAGAGCATTTTTAGTGTCTAAAGACTTAACACTTCTCTTATGTTCTTTAAGTCTGTCATTCACTGTACGGCCAGTTTTTCCAAAGTATTGGAGAGGACAAGACGAACAGGAAATAGAGTAGACACCAGCAGCATTAGAAGCAGGAGGAGCAGTGTGAACTAGATTGCTACGAAGTGTGTTAGTTTGTAGAAATGCGAGTTTAATGTCAAGATGCCGAAAGGTATTGGAAAAAGTTTTGAGTTCAGATATGAAGGGAAGGCATAGTACACTGCTACTAGTGTTGGACGCCGGTTTAGGATGAAAGAAATTTCGTTTAGCTTGAGAGTAGGCACAGTTGATGAAATGCAAAGGGTAACCAAGGCGAGAGAATGATTTGCCGTTATCTACAAATCATTCTCTCGCCTTGGTTACCCTTTATCTAACAACATTTACGCTTGCCTAACTTCATTTACGCTTGCGTGAACTATTTAACACTTGCCTGAATAAATTATCTCTTGCCTGACTAAATTAACGCCAGTCTGACTAAATTTATGCCTGCCTGACTAAATTAATGCATGCCTTAATAAAATTAACGAGTGCCTGTCTAAATTAATGCATTCCTGACTAAATTAACGCTTGCCTGACTAAATTTATGCTTGCCTGAATGAATTTACGCTTGCCTGACTGAATTTAACCTTGCCTAACTAAATTTAAACTGGCCTATCTTTAATTTACGATTGCCAGACTAAATTTACGCTTGCGTGAGTAAATTAACTCTTGCCTGACTACATTAACGCTCTCCTGGCGTAATTAACGCTTGCCTAAGTAAATTAACGCTTACCTGAGTAAATTAACGTTTGCCTGACTAAATTAACGCTTGCCGGAATAAATTAACGCTTGCCTGAATAATTTAACTCTTGCCAGACTAATTTTACGCTTGCCTGAATAAATTAATTCTTGCATGACTAAATTAACGATTGCCTGACTAATTAACGCTTGCCTGACTAATTTAAAGCTTGCGTGAACAAATTAACGCTTGCCTAAATAAGCAAATTAATTACCTAACTAAATAAATAGTTGCCTGACTAAATTTATACGTGCTTGAATAAATTTTTGTCTAACTAAATTAATATTTGCCTGACTAAATTAAATCTTGCCTAACTAAATTAACGCTTGCCTGGCTAAATTAACGCTTGCCTGGTTAAATTAACACTTGTCTGACTAAATTAACGTTTGTCTGTCTAAATTTACAATTACCAGAATAAATTTATGTATGCCTGACTAAATTTACGCGTGTCTGTCTGAATTTCAGCGTGCCTCAATAAATTAACGCATGCCACAAAAAATAACGCTTAGCTCAATATATTAACGCTTGAATATATATTAAAGCTTGCCTCAATAAATTAACGTTTGCTTTATTAAAATAACACTTGCATTATTAAATAACTCTTGCCTGACTAAATTAACTCTTCCTTGACTAAATTAACACTTGTCTGACTAAATTAATGCTTGCCTGACTAAATTAACTCTTGCCTGATAAAATTAACTCTTGCCTGACTAAATTAATTCTTGCCTGATTAAATTAACGCTTGCTTGACTAAATTAACGCATGACTGACTAAACTAATGTTTTCTAGTCTATATTATTGCTTGCCTGACTAAATTAATGCCTGGCTGACTTAATTTACGCTATCCTAACTATATTTACGCTGGCCTGACTACACTAACGCTTGCCTCACTACATTTACGCTTGCTTGACCACATTTACGCTTGCCTCACTACATTTACTCTCGCCTGACTAAATTAACGCTTGACTGAATAAATTAACGCTTGCTTGACTAAAGTAATGCTTGACTGACTAAATTAATGCTTGTATGACTAAACTAATGCTTCCATGACTAAATTAATGCTTACCAGAATTATTTAATTCTTGCTTGAATAAATTAACGCTTGCCTCGAAAAATTAACGCTTGCCTGAATAAGTTAACGCTGGCCTGACTAAATATACGCATGCCTGACTAAATTAACATTTGCCTGACTATATTAACGATTGCCTGACTAAATTTTCGCTTGCCTGACTACATTTCCGCTTGTCTAATTACATTTACGCTTGACTGACAACATTTCCGCTTGCCTGATAGCATTATCGCTTGCCTGACAACATTTACGCTTGTCTGATTACATTTACGATTGTGTGAGTTCATTATGCCTGCCTACTAAATTCATAGTCGCATGACTACATTTATGCTAGCTTGACAAAACTTACGCTAGCCTGACTACACTTACGTTTGCCTGGCTAAATTTAATATTGACTGACTAAATTTACAGTTGTCAGATTAAATTTACACTTTCATGACTAAATTTAACTCGCCTATCAACATTTACGGTTGACTGATAACATTTACGCTTTCCTGATAACATTTATGCTTGCCTGACTACAATTACGCTTGACCAATTACATTTACGCTTCCTTGACAACATTTCCGCTTGCCTGACAGTATTTACGCTTGTCTGACTACATATATGCTTGTCTGATTACATTTACGATTGTGTGACTACATTTACCCATGCCTACTAAATTCAGTCACATGACTACACTTACGCTAGCCTGACTACACTTACGTTTGCCTTACTAAATATAATCTTGACTGACTAAATTTACGCTTGACTGACTAAATTTACGCTTGACTGACTAAATTTACGCTTGTCAGATTAAATTTACGCTTTCATGACTAAATTTAACTCGCCTGACAACATTTACGGTAGCCTGACTACATTTACGCTTGCCTGACAACATTTACGGTTGCCTGACTACATTTACGCTTGCCTGACTGCATTTACGCTTGCCTGATTACATTTAAGCTTGCCTGATTACATTTTCGCTCGCCTGACTACTTTTACGCTTGCCTGATTATATTTACGCTTGCCTGTAAATATTTAAACTCTCCTGACTACATCTACTCTTGCATAGCTACATTTACACCTGCCTGACATCATTTACGCTTGCCTGATTGCATATACGCTTCTCTGACTACATTTACGCTTGCCTGACTCAATTTTCGCCTGCCTGACTAAATTAAGGTTTGCCGGAATAAATTAACGCTTGCCGGAATAAATTAACGTTTGCCTGAATAAACAAATTAATTACCTAACTAAATAAATAGTTGCCTGCTTAATTTAATAGTTGACTGACTAAATTTATACTTGCTTGAATAAATTTTAGTCAGACTAAATTAATTCTTGCCTGGCTAACTTAACACTTGCCTGCCTTAATTTCGCTTGACTGGTTAAATTAACGCTTGTCTGACTAAATTAACGCTTGTCTGACTAAATTAACGCTTGTCTGACTAAATTTACAATTACCTGAATAAATATACGTTTGCTTGACTAAATTTACGCGTGCCTGTCAAAATTTAAGCGTGCCTCAATAAATTAACGCATGCCACAAAAAATAATGCTTAGCTCAATATATTCACGCTTGACACAATAAACTAACGTTTGCCTTATTGAAATAAAACTTGCCTTAATAAAATAACTCTTGCCTGACTAAATTAACCCTTCCTTGACTAAATTAACACTTGTCTGACTAAATTAACGTTTGCCTGACTAAATTAACTCTTGCCTGATAAAATTAATTCTTGCCTGACTAAATTAATTCTTCCCTGACTAAATTAACGCTTGCTTGACTAAATTAACGCATGACTGACTAAACTAATGCTTTCCTGTCTAAATTATTGCTTGCCTGATTAGATTAAAACTTGCCTGATTTCATTTACGCTTGCCAAACTATATTTACGCTGGCCTGAATACATTTACGCTGGCTTCACTACATTCACGCTCGCCTAATTAAATTTACGCTTGCCTGACTGCATTTACGCCTGTGTAAATACATTTATGCTTGACTGACTCAATTTTCGCTTGCCTGACTCAATTTACTCTTGCCTGACTATATTAACGCTTACTTAAATAAATTAATGCTTGCCTGATTAAAGTAACGCTTGTCTGACTAAATTAGCGTTTCACTGACTAAATTTATGCTTGTATGACTAAACTAATGCTTCCATGACTAAATAAATGTTTACCTGAATTATTTAATTCTTGCCTGAATCAATTAACAGTTGCCTCGCAAAATTAACGCTTGCCTGAATACGTTAACGCTTGCCTGACTAAATTTACGCATGCCTGACTAAATTATCGCTTGCCTGACGAAATTAACGCATGCCTGACTAAATTACAGCGTGTCTGGCTAAATTATCTCTTGCCAGCCTAAATAACCGCTTGCCTAACTAAATTTCCGCTTGCGTGGCTAGAATTGTCACTGCCTGACTAAATATATGCTTGCCTGAATACAAGAGCTCTGGCTCTTTGATCCCGCCTCTCAACTGTCAATCAACTGATGTACTGATTCCTGAGCCTTCTGGGCTCTATTATATTTAAACTTTGAAACAGTATATGGAATCAACCTCCACCATATTACTGCCAAATGCATTCCATCTGTTAACTACTCTGACACTGAAAAAGTTCTTTCTAACGTCCCTGTGGCTCATTTGGGTACTCAAGTTTCACCAGTGTCCCCTTGTCCACGTTCCACCCGTGTTAAACAATTTATCTTTATCTACCCTGTCAATTCCTCTGACAATTTTGTAGGTAGTGATCATATCTCCCCTTACTCTTCTGCCTTCTAGTGTCGTGAGGTGCATTTCACGCAGCCTTTCTTCGTAACTCATGTCTCTTAGTTCTGGGACTAGCCTAGTGTCATATCTACATTTACGCTTGCCTGACAACATTTACGCTTGTCTGATTATATTTACTCTTGCCTAACTACATTTACGCTTGCCTGACTACAGATACACTTGCCTGACTACATTTACTCTTGCCTGACTACATTTATGCTTGCCTGACGACATTTACGCTTCCCTGACTACATTTACGTCTGCCAGACTACATGTACGCTTGAGTCTATATTTATGCTTGCCTGTCTACATTTACGCCTGCCTGACTACATTTACGCTTGCCTGACTACATTTACGCTTGCCTGACTACATTTACGCTTGCCTGACTTCATGTACGCTTGCCTGACTAAATTTTTGCTTTCCTGACTACATTTACTCTTGCCTGACTGCATTTACGCTTCCCTGACTACATTTACGCTTGCCTGACTACATTTACGATTGCGTGAGTACATTTACCCTAGCTTAACAACACTCAAGCTAGCCTGACTGCACTTACGTTTGCCTAACTTAATTTAGTCTTGACTGACTAAATTTACGCTTGACTGATTAAATTTTCGCTTGTCAGATTAAATTTACGATTTCATGACTAAATTTAACTCGCCTAACAACTTTTAAATTAATGCTTCTATGACTAAATTAATGATTTCCTGAATTAATTAATTTTTGTCTGAATCATTTAACCCTTGTCTGCAAAAATTAATGCTTGACTAAATAAGTTAACTCTTGCCTGACAAAATTAACGCTTTCCTGACTAAACTAACGTAAGCCTGACTAAATTAACGCTTTCCTGACCAAATTAACGTAAGCCTTACTAAATTAACGCTTGCTGGATTAAATTAACGCTTGCCTGGCAAAATTAATGCTTGCCTGGCTAAACTAACGCTTATGTGGTAAAACTAACGCTTGCCTGACTCTTGCGTGACTAAAGTAACGCTTGCTTGACTAAATTTATGCTTGCCTGACTGTATTAACACTTGCCTGACTGAATTTACGCTTGCCTGACTAAATTTACGCTTGCCTGAATAAATTTACGCTTGCCTGAATAAATTTACGCTTGCCTGACTTAAATAACGCTTGTCTGACTAACACACAGAAAACACACTAACGTGATGCATCAAATGAACAAATCCACAAGGACCGTGACGAGGATTCGAACCTGCATCCGGGAGCATCCCAGACACCGCCTTAATCGACTGAGCTACGACAGTGTAAAAGAGTTGAAACCGAAGTTCTACTAAACTTACTGGATCCTGCAGCCTCTCCGAGGCACAAACCAGGGTTTTACACAACTCCCCACCTGCACTCGAGCTATGTCAATAGGCCGTTCTCCCTCTTTGCCCTTATATCATTACACACAGAAATCACACTAACGTGATGCCTGTCTTTTACCCTGTCGTACCTCAGTCTATTAAGGCGGTGTCTGGGATGTTCCCGGACGCAGGTTCGAATCCTCGTCTTGGCCCTTGTGGATTTGTTCTTGCCTGACTAATGTAACACTTTCCTGAATAAATACCTTTTGCCTGAATAAACAAATTAATTACCTAACTAAATTAATATTTTCCTGACTAAATTAACACTTGCCTGGCTAAATTAACGCTTGCCTGGCTAAGTAACGCTTGATTGGCTAAATTAACACTTGTCTGACTAAATTTAGGATTGGCTGACTAAATTTACGCTTGCCTGACTAAATTAACGCTTACTTAAATATATTAATGCTTGCCTCAATAAATTAATGGATATCTCAATAAATTAACGCTTGCCTCAATAAATTAATGCATATCTCAATAAAAAAAACCTTGCCACAATAAATTAACGCTTGCTTCAATAAATTACCGTTTGTCTGACTAAATTGACTCTTGCCTGACTAAAATAACTCTTTCCTGACTAAATTAATGCTTGCTTAATTAAATTAACGCATGCCTGACTAAATTAACGCATGCCTGACTAAATTACCGCATGCCTGACTAAATTACCGCATGCCTGACTAAACTAATGCTTTCCTGTCTAAATTGATGTTTTCCTGATTATGTTAACGCTTGCCTGACTAAATTTACGCTTGCCTGACTAAATTAACGCTTGCCTAACAAAATTAACGCTTGCCTGACAAAATTATCGTATGCCTGACTAATTTAACACTTGTCTGGCTAAATTACAGCTTGTCTGGTTAAATTATCGCTTGCGTGACTAAATGTGCTTCTGCCTGACTAAATATATGCTTGCGTGACTAAATGTGCTTCTGCCTGACTAAATATATGCTTGCGTGAAAAATTTAACGCTTGCCTGACAAAATTTACGCTTGCCTGACAAAATTTACGCTTGCCTGACAACATATACACTTTCCTGACAACACTTACGCTTGTCCGGCAACATTTTCACTTCCCTGACATCATTTTCTCTTGCATGACACCGTTTGCGCTTGTCTAACAACATTTTCGCTTGCCTGCAAAACATTTACTCTTGCCATGCAACATTTATACATGCCTGACAACATTTGCGCTTGTCTGACTAAATTTATGCTTGCCTGACAGAATTATCGCTTGCCTGACTGAATTTACGCTTGCCTGACTAAATTTACGCTAGCCTGACTAAATTTACGCTTGCCTAACTTAATTACCACTTGCCTGACTAGTTTAACGCACGCCTGACTAATGTAACGCTTGTCTGAATAAACTAATTAATTACCTAACTGAATTAATACTTTCCTGACTAAATTAACACTTGCGTGACTAAATTATCTCTTGCTTAGGTAAATTAACGCTTTCCTGGCTAAATTAACGCTTGCCTGGCTAAACTAACGCTTGCCTGACTAAATTTACGCCTGCCTGACTGAATTAACGCTTGCCTGACTGAATTTACGCTTGCCTGAATAAATTGCAGGCGATGAGTCACAATAACGTGGCAAAAGTATGTTGACCAGACCACACACTAGAAGGTGAAGGGACGACGACGTTTCGGTCCGTCCTGGACCATTCTCAAGTCGATTGGGGTAAGGAATTGTTGTTGTTCTTATAGATTCAGCTACTCGGAACAAGTTCCAAGTTGCACGGGCTATGGTGAGCCCGTAGCTTACCTGGCACAGGAGCAGTGCTGTGTGTATACAACCCGTTCTCGCACTTTCTTATAGTCAATATTGACTTAATAAATACGTGCATATGTGACATACTAATTTATTGTGAATATTTTAGTTTACCTTGAAAAGCTTCATAGAAAACACCGACCTTACCTAACCTTCTTAGTATGTTAAGATAAGCATCTTATTGCTTCTAATTACAATTATTACTTAACCTATACCTATAATTGGTTAAGTAATAATTGTAATTAAGAAGCAATAAGATGCTTATCTTAACACACTAAGAAGGTTAGGAAAGGTCGGCGGTTTCTATGAAGCTTTTCAGGGTAAACTAAAATATTCACAATAAATTAATATGTCACATATGCACGAATTTAATAAGTCAATATTGACTTAAAGAAAGTGCGAGAATGGGTTGGTGTATATTGTGATGAGGAATTGATTGATTGATGAAGATTAAGCCATCCAAGAGGTGGCACGGGCATGAATAGCCTGTAAGTGGTACAATTTTTTTTCTCAGTATTCTTGATGAGGAAGTAGAGACAGGCAATAAATAGGCAAGAGAGAGCTTAGGAGCAAAGTAGGGTGCAGTAGAGGGGATAGTAATAATAATAAGAGCTGAAGAGGGCCTATTGGCCATACGAGGCAGCTCCTATTATAACCACCGAATGAGAAGGAGGTAGGAATAAGAAGAGGATAGCCAGGGAGCATAGGAGAAAACAATGAACAGAAAAATGGAGAAGAGAGAAAGAAAAGGAAAGAGAAAGAAAGATAAATGGAAGGGGTAGGCTTATGTTAGGTCACGTTTGTTAAAAAGATTAGAGCATTTGAGTATATACTTTGAAAGGGAAGAGTCCACAGCAACAAAGCCAGGACTCAAGTTCATGTTGAGTACATTGTGTATTAGAGGCGATTCAACAAGACGGCGTCTGTGTAGAGTAGAGGCAGGAAAGATTATTTTGGAGGAAGACCAAACAATAGGATGATTAAAATCCCTAACATGGCAGAAGAGAGCATTGTTAGTGTCTACAGACTTAACACTTCTCTTATGTTCTTTAAGTCTGTCATTCAGTGTACGGCCAGTTTTGCCAAAGCTTGCCTGAATTAATTTAACGCTTGCCTGAATAATGTAACGCTTTCCTGAATAAAATAACTTTTGCCTGAATAAACAAATAATTTACCTAACTAAAGTAATACTTTCCATACTAAATTAACACTTGCTTGACTAAATTAACTCTTGCCTAGCTAAATTAATGCTTGCCGGGCTAAATTAACGCTTGCCTAGCTAAATAACGCTTGTCTGGCTAAATTAACGATTGCCTGCCTAAATTAACGCTTGTCTGACTAAATTTAGGATTGCCTGACTAAATTTACGCTTGCCTGACTAAATTAACGCTTACCTAAATATATTAACGCTTACCTAAATATATTAACGCTTGCCTCAATAAATTAATAGTTATCTCAATAAATTAACGCTTGCCTCAATAAATTAATGCATATCTCAATAAATTAATGCTTGCCACAATAAATTAGTGCTTGCCACACTAAATTAATGCTTGCCTCAATAAATTACCGTTTGTCTGACTAAATTGACTCTTGCCTGATAAAATTAACTCTTGCCTGACTATAATATCTCTTTCCTGACTAAATTAATGCTTGCTTGATTAAATTAACGCATGCCTGACTAAATTAATGCATGCCTGATTAAATTAACGCAAGCCTGAATAAATTACCGCATGCCAGTTTAAATTAATGATTTTCTGCCTAAATTTTTGTTTGCCTGAATATTTTAACGCTTGCCTGACTAAACTATCGCTTGCCTGACTTGCCTTTCCCATCCTCTGGGTCTGTGTTAAATTATCATTAAGGGAAGGGGAATTTATTGTAGTTAATTTGTATGTATCCAGGAACTGCTTCGACGCTAACTATTTACCTGACTGCATTTATACTAATCCTTCACTGGTCATTGGGGACCTTAATGCTCGGCACACAAGCCTTGGGACAGTGGGTAGTATTAATGCTAATGGGGTCAAGTGGTTACAGTTTCTACAAGATCATCCAGATACCTGTCTACTGGGAAACAATGAACCAACTCACATCAGGGGAGGACGGCTTGACTATGCCTGCGTTTTAAACTCTCAGGGGATTATGGGGGAGGCTCGGGTTGTTCGGGAACTACTTAGTGACCACTTTGCCTTGAACGTTGAATTATCACTGGGGAAAAAACAAGTCCACTTTCAAAGGAAAAGGCTAAATATTAAGAAAGATATGAAAAATTATTTTATTCAAAATATGGGAGATTGGTATCAACATTACACGCCGCTCTGCGTTGATAGTTTTTACGAGGACATGGTCGAGAACATAGAGAAATTAGTACAGAGGGAAAATAACGGGGGCAGGGGAAGCAAGACGCACGGACCTAAGAAATTTAAATATTCCAATGATCAGCAAGTCAAGGGATGGGAGAGAATGCTACGGGGTGCGCATAAAGCATGGTTAAAAAATGGAATGAGGGATGAAGAGAAAAATACAATGTTGGAAGTGGCTAGGGAATGCAGTCAGGTGAGGAAGGAGGCGCGGGACAGATACTGGCAAGACTTTTCTCAGGCCATTGGTAATACTAAGAACCTTAAAGACATATGGAGAGCAGTAAATAAAGTCAGGGGTTGTAAGACTAAATTCATTGCTCACTCAGATCCAGGGAAAGTTGCTAATGAGTTAGTAGATAAATGGGCAAGTGCTGCTGGTATGGAGTCCTTACCTGCAGACACGAGAGTCACCATTGAGTCATGGGAAAATATTAGAAATGGAGTAACTTTATGTGCCTTAAATACAAGATCTATAGCATGCACTGAGATAACCCACGATGAGCTACTGGATGCTATAAAAAGTGGCAGCTCCACTGCTCCGGGAAAAGATGGAGTAACGTATGACATACTTAATTATTTAGCCGGTATGAAACCTAATCCCTTACTTGATTTGTTTAATATGAGTTATAGAGAGGGAAAGTTACCAAGAAAATGGAAAGAGGCTGTCATCATTCCTATCCCTAAGTCAAACGGAGGCTACAGACCTGTCTCCTTAATATCCTGCTTTTGTAAAATGATGGAAAGGATTTTGTTAAATAGGCTACTCTACCTTGTAGGTGATAACATGTCCAATAATCTCTTTGGTTTTATCAAAGGCAAAAGTACTGCGGATTGTCTCTTAAAGTGTTTGTCTAATGTGGATGACAATTGTAGAGTTTTTGTTGATCTACAAGGAGCGTTTGATAAAGCCAATGGGGAAGTAATCTTATACGAATTAGCCAATCTGGGAATAACAGGGAGATTGCTACACTGGATAAGGGATTACCTGCAAGGCAGAAAAGGTCAGGTGTATTACCAGGGATACATGTCTGAGGAACGGAGGTTTCAGTTAGGTACCCCACAAGGGGGAGTATTAAGTCCCACCTTATTCAATGTATTAATGAACAGATTAGCATCAGAGATGTATCCTCCAGGGGTCACGACGATCATATATGCTGATGACATTCTTATACAAGGCACTTCTGGGAACAAAATTCAAGATGCTCTTAACATACTTGGTACAACCTGTCACAAGTTAGGCTTAGTTATAAATGCAGATAAAACCAAATACGAGTATAGGAAACGAAGAAATATAACACTTACTCTAAATGGTGTGGAACTGAGCCGTGTACAGAAGTACAAGTATCTGGGCATGTATGTTGGATACACATGTGAGAGTAAAAATGCTGAAATAAATCATATCAGCACCTTATGTAAAGCCCGTCTGCATCCTCTAAAAGCACTGGCTTTTTCTGGTAAAGGTGTTGGGGTACCTATCTTGCGGATGTTATACATAAGCACTGTTCGATCCCTGATAGACTACGCAGCACCCGTATTGTCTTACACAGGCCAAGGCAGAATTCAAAAAATAGAGCTGATACAGAACGAGGCTATGAGGATTATTCTTGGATGTCAAAGAAATGCAATGATTGAAATAATGAGAATGGAATTAAATTTACAGAGTGTGTGTGATAGAGTCTGTGACATTAACACTAGAGTATCTATTCGTTTCATGCGGAGAAAAGGAGGGGATAAGCTGTTTGAGAGCGTTCAGACCTGCTTGAGTGACGTACACACTTCCAGGAAACTGAGGGAGACACGCTATACGAGAGGATTAGCTCATGACCTCAGGGAATACGACGTACTTGACTGCTGTAAACCCTCTCGAAAGTGTAATATGTCTGCTCCCTGGAAAGTACAGAAAATAGACGTCGAAATTGTACCCCTCAAGGTGAAAAAGATTCATCATGAACCGGGACAATTACGGTGTTTGTATGGAAGCATGATATCTCGGTTACCAAGAGGCAACAGTTTACATGTATATTGCGACGGGTCGGTGGCGGAGGATGGCAGGGCAGGGTGTGGTGTCCTAATAAGGGATTATACGGAGTTTGGGACTGTGGACAGGATAATTGAACTCCGGCTTAGTAATTATATATCATCCACACAAGCTGAACTGCAGGCCATTCTGGCGTGTTTGGAGGAAGTACGTCATGACGACAAAAATGTTTTTGTATTTGTCGATAGCCGAGGAGCACTGGAGTCCTTAAACAGTCGAAACCCAGTCTTCATGTCTATAGTGGAGGACTGTAAGAGAAGAATAACTGAGATACAGCTGAAAGGTTATAGTGTGAAATTCATGTGGATTCCATCTCATGTTGGAATAGTGCTCAACGAGGTGGCGGATGACTTGGCCAAACGTGCCACATCAAAACCACAAGTTGACATTGAATGTGAATTCACAATGAGACAAATAAGAAGCAAAATCAGAAATATTCAGGCACAGGCGGGAGTGGAGAGGAGAGAGATAATGTATGAGAGAAGTCAAACCATGCAACACTACATGTATGTGAGTCAAAAAACACCCATTTCACTTATGGTAAAAGGAGAAATGCTTGGAGTGACTCTGTGTACATGCGGCTCAGGCTTGGGTACAAATATTACTGGGAATATGGGATAGATGTTCATGGTAATGACACGAAGTGTAAACTATGTGGTATGTTAAGGTCTCACACCCTTGCCCATTATATTCTTGATTGTCCGTTGATTAGTGTATATAGAAACACTGAGATAAGGACTGTTCCTGAACAAATAGCCTGGATGTGTCACAACGGAAAGGTTGATGATATTCTTGAGAGATATAAGAATTTTGCACCAAGATTGTAATATTTTGTTGAATTATCTGCAGGTGTCTTGCAAATTGTCTATACAGTATACCTAGGTCATAAAAGTATTTGTGTGTACGTCTGATACCATACTACTTGTGAAGGAGGAAATGTATATTTTTACCTCTCAAAATGTTTGGTAATATGTTTATTTGTGATGTGTGTCTATGTATATATTAACACGTTGTACTGAATGGGGTGAGAATAGCTTGAGCTACCTCATCCCTTTGTGTGTATTTTATCTCAATAAACTTATTTCAATTTCAATTTCAATTTCAATCCTCTGGGCAAAGCAGACGTGCGGGTCAGTCGCTCTGCCATAGCAGCCAGGCCGCCCCCTCAGACATTGTGTGTGTGTGTGTGTGTGTGTGTGCGTGCGTGTGTGTGTGTGTGTGTGTGTGTGTGTGTGTGTGTGTGTGTGTGTGTGTGTGTGTGTAATTACCTAAGTGTAGTTACAGGATGAGAGCTACGCTCGTGGTGTCCCGTCTTCCCAGCACTCTTTGTCATATAACGCTTTGAAACTACTGACGGTCTTGGCCTCCACTACCTTCTCACTTAACTTGTTCCAACCGTCTACCACTCTATTTGCGAAAGTGAATTTTCTTATATTTCTTCGGCATCTGTGATTAGCTAGTTTATATCTATGACCTCTTGTTCTTAAAATTCCAGGTCTCAGGAAATCTTCCCTATCGATTTTATCAATTCCTGTTACTATTTTGTATGTAGTGATCATATCACCTCTTTTTCTTGTCTTCTAGTTTTGGCATATTTAATGCCTCTAACCTCTCCTCGTAGTTCTTGCCCTTCAGTTCTGGGAGCCACTTAGTAGCATGTCTTTGCACCTTTTCCAGTTTGTTGATGTGCTTCTTAAGATATGGGCACCACACAACCGCTGCATATTCTAGCTTTGGTCTAACAAAAGTCGTAAACAGTTTCTTTAGTATATCGCCATCCATGTATTTGAAAGCAATTCTGAAGTTAGAAAGCGTGGCATAGGCTCCTCGCACAATATTCTTTATGTGGTACTCAGGTGATAGTTTTCTATCAAGAACCACCCCTAGATCTCTTTCTTTATCAGAATTCTTTAAAGATTTCTCACATAATATATAGGTTGTGTGGGGTCTATGTTCTCCTATTCCACATTCCATAACATGGCATTTATTAACATTAAATTCTATTTGCCAAGTGGTGCTCCAGATACTTACTTTGTCCAGGTCATCTTGAAGGGCATGACAATCATCTAAGTTTCTTATCCTTCCTATTATCTTAGCATCATCAGCAAACATGTTCATATAATTCTGTATACCAACTGGTAGATCATTTATGTAGACAATAAACATCACTGGTGCAAGAACTGAACCCTGTGATACTCCACTTGTGACATTTCTCCAGTCCGATACATTGCCTCTGATCACTGCCCTCATTTTTCTATCAGTCAGAAAATTTTTCATCTATGTTAGAAGCTTACCTGTCACCCCTCCAATATTTTCCAGTTTCAAGAACAACCTCTTATGTAGAACCCTGTCGAAAGCCTTTTTTAGGTCCAGAGAGATGCAGTCAACCCAACCATCTCTTTCCTATAATATCTCTGTTGCTCGATCATAGAAACTGAGTAAATTCGATACACAGCATCTTCCAGATCGAAAACCATATTATCTGTCTGATATTATATCATTTCTCTCCAGGTGTTCTACCCATTTAGTTTTAAATATTTTTTCCAATATTTTGACTATTACACTTGTCGATGATATCGGTCTATAATTAAGGGGGTCTTCCCTGCTTCAACTTTTGTAGATTGGTACTATGTTAGCCTTTTTCAACACATCAGCTACAACTCCTGTAAACAGGGATGCCTGAAAAATTAGTTGAAGAGGAATGCTGAGCTCAGATGCACATTCTGTCAGAACCCATGGTGAAACTCCATCTGGACCAACTGCTTTGTTCTTATTTAGCTCCTTTAGCATTTTTTCCACTTCGTCTCTAGACACCTCTATGTTCTCTATGTTGTTCTCTGGAATTCTTATTGTATCTGGTTCTTTGAAGATTTCATTTTGTACAAATACACTTTGGAACTTTTCGTTTAATGTTTCACACATTTCCTTTTCATTTTCCGTGAATCTATTTCCCATTTTCAACCTCTGAATATTATCTTTTACCTGCAATTTGTTGTTTATGAATTTATAGAATAGACCTGATTCTGTTTTACATTTGTCTGCAATCCCTTTTTCGAAATTTCTTTCTGCCTCTCTAATCACAGCCGTGATGTTGTTTCTAACAGCTTTGTCTCGCTGGTATGTTTGGGGGTTTGGCCTTTTTCTGTATTGATTCAATTTTTGTGTCTTTTGGTCTCTGGCCCTCTCGTAATTTCTGCTGAACCAATCCTGTTTCCTATTTCTGCATCTCTGTTTTGGTATAAATTTTTTTGTGCCTTTATCAAAAAATTTTTTTTATACTCTACACTGTACTACACTGTGTGTGTGTGTGTACTCACCTATTTCACCTATTTGTACTCGCCTATTTGTGCTTGCAGGATCGAGCATTGGCTCTTGGATCCCGCCTTTCCAGCCATCGGCTGTTTACAGCAATGTTTCCTGTCCCATTTCCCTATCATAACTAATTTTATATTTATGAATAGAGTTTGCTTTCACAACTTGCTCCCCAAGTGCATTCCATTTTTCCACTACTCTCACGCTAAAAGAAAACTTCCTAACATCTCTGTGACTCATCTGAGTTTCCAGTTTCCACCCATGTCCCCTCGTTCTGTTATTATTACCTGTGAACATTTCATCTGTTTCCACTTTGTCAATTCCCCTGAGTATTTTATATGTTCCTATCATATCTCCTCTCTCCCTTCTTTTCTCTTGTGTCGTAAGGTTCAGTTCCCTCAGACAATCTTCATATCCCAGCCCTCGTATCTCTGAGACAAGCCTCTATCGCAAACCTCTGAACCTTCTCTAGTTTCCTTATGTGTTTCTTCAGGTGGGGGCTCCATGATGGCGCGGCATACTCTAAGACTGGTCTCACGTAGGCAGTGTAAAGCTCCTTAAAAGCCTCCTCACTTAGGTTTCTGAATGAAGTTCTAATTTTTGCCAGTGTAGAGTACGCTGCTGTCGTTATCCTATTTATATGTGCCTCAGGAGTTAGATTAGGTGTCACCTCCACTCCCAGGTCTCTTTCTCGAATCGTTACAGGTATGCAGTTCCCATTCATTGTGTACTGTCCTTTTGGTCGTCTATCACCTGATCCCATTTCCATAACTTTACATTTACTGGTGTTGAACTCCAGTAGCCATTTCCCTGACCATCTCTGCAACCTGTTTAAGTCCTCTTGGAGGATCCTACAATCCTCATCTATCACAACTCTTCTCATTAATTTTGCGTCATCCGCAAACATTGACATGTATGATGCCACTCCTATCATTTACGTAAATTAGAAAGAGGATTGGGCCCAGCACTGATCCTTGAGGTACTCCACTCGTTTCTGTTCGCCAGTCCGACTTCTAGCCCCTTACCATTACCCTTTGGCTCCTTCCTGTTAGATAGTTCCTCACCCATGCTAGGGCCTTTCTGCTTACTCCTGCCTGCCTCTCAAGTTTGTAAAGCAGTCTCATGTGCGGTACTGTATCAAATGCCTTTTGGCAGTCCAAAAATATGCAGTCTGCCCAGCCTTCTCAGTCCTGACTTATCCTTGTTACTTTGTCATATAATTCTAAAAGGTTTGTTAGGCATGATGTCCCTGTCCCGAACCCATGTTGGTGCTTGTTTACAAACCCAATGCTCTCCAGGTGCTCAACAAGTCTTGGCCTAATCATTCTTTCAAGTATTTTGCAGGGGATGCTTGTCAGTGATACGGGTCTGTAGTTAAGTGCCTCCTCCCTATCACCTGTCTTGAAAATCGGTACGACCTTTGCTCCTTCCAGCAACTGGGCAATTCTCCCGACATAAGGGACTCCTTAAAGATCATAAAGTAACTCATTAAAGAATGTGTGTACTCACCTAGTTGTGCTTGCGGGGGTTGAGCTCTGGCTCTTTGGCCCCGCCTCTCAACCGTCAATCAACAGGTGTACAGATTCCTGAGCCTATTGGGCTCTATCATATCTACACTTGAAACTGTGTATGGAGTCAGCCTCCACCGCATCACTTCCTAATGCATTCCATTTGTCAACCACTCTGACACTAAAAAAAAGGGAGAGGGAGATACATAATAAATACCTACACTACCACTCCTTTTTCCAGTGGATGGAGTAGTCCTAAATTTGGATTTATTGGACTTATTCAAAGTCGATTTGGGTTTGACTGAGTTGTCAAGGTTAGGTTGTTTAGACTCAGGTTTAATCTTATCATGAGTCTTCAACCTGGTAACCATTATTCTCAGTTCCTCGAATATATGCTCGAGAGTGAGAAACTCGGTTTTATAGTGTGAGCAGATTTATGCAAAGATATTTCGAGGAAATTTCCTCTGTAAAAGTAACTTAATTGACCATTCTGAGGCTGGTACATCAACTTTAGTACCTAAGGCCTTCACTAGAGACTCTACTTCTAGCCTAAAGCTTTGAAGTGAGTCTGGTCGATTACTTGGTGCATTCAAATCCAGCAACTGGTAATACAGGTTAGCTATACTCAACTCCTTGTTGCAATAGTTCAACTTTAGCAGTTTTATAGCTTCCTCATAATTACTCTCAATGAGAGCTAGGTTATTTATGACCTTTTTAGCCTCCCCTTTGAGAAGACTAATCAGGTAAGAGAATTTAGAAACTCTGTCAAGAGAAGATTTGTTATGTATATGAACTTCAAATGAAGACCAAAATGTGTCCCAATTTTCTTCATCCAGCCCTGCAAATGTAGGTAAGTCTAAAGTAGGTAGACGAACCTCATGAAATTGATTACTGGATTGAGACATAGTATTACCTGCATTGGATTTATGTTGTTTTACTATATTGGATAGTATATCAAGTTTATCTTGAGTCTCATCTTCATACTGGGAAATATCTTCTAGAATTTGATCTATTTCATCAGGATCAGTTTCAGTTGCATTCCGTTGGTTGAGATAAGACTGGCTTGTAGATCTGACTTGATCAAATTTGAGATCAGTTACTCTCAATGATGTTTCTAGTTGATAGTAATCAATGGGAGTTGCTTTAGACAAAGTATCAGACTTATTAATTAGTCTGGTTAAATGACCTTTAAGGCCAATATAGGTTCTCCTTAATTGTTCAGGAGTAGCCATGGTGGCTTTAAGTCCAAGTTTCATAGAACTTGAATAAGTATTACTAATGAAGCTTGGGTACTTGCTCATTAGTTGACAAGTAAATTGAATATAGCCTAAATTAATCTGGCTAAATTTCACTCTACCTCACTAGAGGTTAAATGTACCTACCTAACAATAAGTAGCTAAGGATTTTGAGCAGTGCTTGAATGTCACCATTAACTTTCTTCTGGCTAGCTCTTCTTTATCACCATTAGATGTAATAGTAATCATTCAGCAGCACTCAGAATTCATACACACAAATAATTGATATGGATATACTCTAATCAGAGTTACTATAAACTTTGAATCCCACCCTTGGTAGGGTCAGCACAAGAATGAATAATGTATGCACTACTGACTAGTCCAAGACTAGTTGTAAGAATTTCTACCTAAGAAACTACTAATTTATTTAGTCTGCATTTGTGCAAAACTCAGCACAATCACAGCCTAAATTCCTACCTAATAAAGGCTGGCAAAGATTAATTTATGGTGTAATAGTGTGAATATAGTTGTGCTGTGTTTTTGTTGTTTTTAGATTTTATAGTTTATATAAATGTGCACTTGCACATACAGGTGAAAATACAAATATGTACAGTTAATTTTGGCTTGCTAGCCACAGCCTTTTATGGTGGTTGACTGTGTTGACCAACTTGTCAACTACATGTGACCTAGACTCACCTGACAGGTGCACACCATCTCTTGCCAGGTTTTGCCTGTATGATCTGGCTGCAAATTGAATATAAGTGGCATCCAATCGTACTCTCTTCCTCAGCCGAAAGGTTATATATTTGGCAGCCCTTTGGTAATATTCTGGGCTCACTCCCCAACGATTATTATTGCTTAGTTGGCGAGGTTCCACCAATGCGAACACTACTGAACTGCTAACAAGTTTAAATGAGGAAATTATTGTTTTGAGGTGATTAATTACCTCAGCTGGGTGTCGAGTAGGATGGATGTCATTACCACCTAAATAAATAATAGTTAGATGGTGAGGCCACTCTAATGCAGGGGTTAGTGTGGAGTTATTATAGAAATTGTGAGCTGTTGCTCCTGGTGACCTGAAGATTCTTACCTCAGTGTGAGGTATAGGTCAGAGTGTTGTGGGTAATTGAATGTGTCCCACTAGTGCTACTTTATACATGAGGTATAAGCAGTAAATAAATTGGTGTGTATTAGGTTGACCTATGTGGTACACTGCCGGTAGCCACAATTAATAAAATGTGGTTAGCCTAGATTACTACACACAGTAATTAGTTATGATTATGGTATTAATTGTAATACATCCAGTTCGATGTGGACCATATTTTTGTGTTGGGAAGAAAGCTTACTCTCTATTAATTGATTGATATTTAATTATTAGATTAATTTGAATTAATCGAAGGACCACCCTATTTTGATTGAAAAGGGACACAGATAAAGTTAAATGATAAGGACTGAAACACCAGTGCCTCTGGATAAGAAACTATTAAAGATTATTCTTTAAACTTCAATGAGCTGTATAATATATTAATGTTCGAGAATAAACTTTTGTCCTACACAAAATGGGGGTTAATACCAGAAGTAATCTACTCCCAGTACGATTCATCGAGGCTGGTTCTTCCTCAAATAAAATTAGTAATTTCTACTAAATACTATATTAAGAATCATTAGATAAATTGATTAATGTTAAGAAGATTATATGTTGATTAACCAAGAAATTACCCTCATATGACTTTTATGAGGCTATCATATTATGTTAGATATCTCAAATCAAATAAACTAAATATCTTCGACTGATAATCGATTCTAGATTTTTCTAAATCAAAGAAATAAGAGAAAAGAGGTCAGCTGCTTAGCTGTAATAGTGAACGGAAAGGTAGAGATGCAATGGCGTCGTCTGCTACTTGCTGCAACACGTGAGCTCGAGCATGGCGTGGGAACATGAGGACCAAGACCGCTCACAACACAAGCTGAAATTTCAACTAAATATACTAATTGTTTACACATACTATCTAGTATCCTCACTATGCCATAGAAGGAATAAAATTAATTCCTCCTGGACGTACTGATTGTTTGGGGGTGGTCGCGTGGCGTAACGATGGACAGTGCACAGTAAAAGGATATACACAGAGATCTCATGATATAACTAGGGTACTTAACCTGCTGGTTGTCCACCGAAACAATCATAGATTGCTACTGGAGCAATTGCACGCTCCTTGGCCAATTAACTGCAAGGGCCTAACGTAGAATTCATGGAATTTCGACTCTCCCGGGATGCTTGTTTGTTGATGCAACAATCACCCGGGATGCCGGGTGATTGTTGGCGTCGCTTGATAAGCCAGATGGTGAATGGCGTCTCTCCGTCTTCCTCCCTCAACTCGTCTCTCGCATTCACAACAGAATTTAATAATCACGGATAACTCTTTTCCGTGTAATTACTGATGTAATGCGTTAATGAGAACCGGGATGCAATTATAGGAAATTAAATAATATCATATTCTCGTTAAATGGTGTTAATCGAGAAATGGAGAGAAATTTTATTTCCTCCATAGCATTCGTATGTAACAGAAAAAACTGTTACTTGATAATAATCTCAGGTAATAACTCTTGGTTTTGGATTATTGGGAGCTATATTATCCGTAGTTAATTATTGTACAGAATACTGATAAATTTAGAGAACCACATTCAATTCTCTAACATATTGGGAATACATATGTTTAGATGGACATTATCTGACGCAATCCTGCCTCTTGATGTCACGGGCTGCTTCCTGGGGTGTGTGTGTGTGGTGTGGAGAGAAGAAAAAAAAAAAAAAAGTAGTTAGTAAACAGTTGATTGACAGTTGAGAGGCGGGCCGAAAGAGCAAAGCTCAACCCCCACAAAAAACACAACTAACACAACTAGTAAACACACACACGTGCATGCGGGCACGCAAACACACAAATGCATTCATCCGCTGAGTGACGGGACCCAAGAACTGAATCTCTACTCCGTAAGCACAATTTGGGCTACACTTCTCAAACACTGATGCCAATCACTGATAATCACAATTAATGAATAAAAAAGCATGTTCCTTGATAGCTTATCTGATAAGAACTACGGGTATATCATGATTATGACGATAACAGAAGTGTCCCTTCCTGTCAATAGTGTATGTACTCACCTGAGATGCTCGTAGGAGTATTCTAAAATGTTATCCATGATGCCCACAAAGGAGTACTCAAGTATGTCACCAGCAGAGACCCTCCAAAGAGTACTGTACACCTTTGACACTCCAAGGAGTACTCTAGCATATCTACACTTAATACCCACCTAGGAGGACTCTAACATGTCTACACCGTAGACACAGATTGGAGAATTCCAGTATGTTTATACCTTAGACACTCCTAGTAGCATTCTAGTACTCTAGAATGTCTTTACTTAAACACTCCAAGATGTACACTGGCATGTCTACACCTAAGTCACTCCTAGGAGTACTCTAGCATGTCTACATCTGAGACACTCAAAGGAATGCCCAAAGATGTCTACACCTAAGACATTCCTATTAGTATTCTGGCATGTCTACACCTGAGATACTCCTAGGAGTTCTGTAGCATGTCTACGCCTGAGGGCCCTCCTTGGAGAACTCAATCATGTCACCACCTAGGAGTACTCTAGGATGTCACCACCCGAGACCCTCCTAGGAGTATTCTAGCATGTAACTACATGAGACCCTCCTAGGAGTCCTCTAGCATGTAACTACCTGAGACCCTCCTATGAGTACTCTAGCATGTTCATGTTACGAACCTTACCTCCTGTGTCGACTAGTTTCAAGTATAAAATGTTGGTGGACACAGTTGAGATTCTTTAATAGGAAAATATCTACAGCTGATATCAGAGATGTCGCGAGTCACCAGTGCCACTCCGCCCAGCAAAGAAGTGCCTTCTCAGCTGGAGATTGTTAGGAATAATGTGAACAGGAATAGCCTAACTATATAACGGAAAAATGGACACAATCTAAAGGCATGCATAGGGAATATGGTAAATAAAGTCAATAAAGGTTTGATTGTAAATGTAAAGAACAGAGTATCAAGGGGCGATGACGCAAGAGAGGTGGACGCCATCTTAATTTGAGAGCAGGTGTATCGCTGACGACCAGATCCCGCTATCTGAGGGTTTTTCTCCGGCCTTACAGTCAGATAAGCCTTCTTCTGTATCTAAACAGGGATGCAAGATAGGGTAGAGTAGTTATGCAGACTTTTTAGATGTTTTATAAGAGAGAGTCCATGTTTCCTAGAGTTTCATATATGTGTCACTGGTTGATAAGTGTGGTGGCTGTGTGCACGGTTCCAGGTTTGGGATTGTGAGCCATAGGGTAGCCAGAGCCCACTTGGGAGTTTATTTACCAAAGTATGACTTTGAGTTGTCAGGAAACCAAATTGTTATATATATATATATATATATATATATATATATATATATATATATATATATATATATATATATATAAATATATATATATATATATATATATATATATATAAATATATATATATATATATATATATATATAAATATATATATATATATATATATATATATAAATATATATATATATATATATATATATATATATAAATATATATATATATATATATATATATATATATATAAATATATATATATATATATATATATATATATAAATATATATATATATATATATATATATAAATATATATATATATATATATATATATATATATATATATATATATATATATATACATATATATATATATATTTATATATATATATATATATATATATATATATTTATATATATATATATATATATATATATATATATTTATATATATATATATATATATATATTTATATATATATATATATATATATATATATATATTTATATATATATATATATATATATATATATATATATATATATATATATATATATATATTAGTATATTTTGGTAGCAGTCTTTCCTGTAGACATATATTATTAAATATGACCGAAAAAGTAAGATTAATAATTCTAACACGAATTTTCTCAATCTTTCGTACATTTCTTTTCACTGTTGGAGGTAAATCAAAAATCAATTCTCCAAAATTCATTTTTATTTCTAGTCTGACGCGACACGAGCGCGTTTCGTAAAACTTATTACATTTTCAAAGACTTTAGTTTACAAATACACAACTGAATAGAACTTACGCATCTCCGATTTTATATCTACATTTGAGTGAGGTGGATGGGGTGAGGTGGCATTAATAGGGTATTAATTTCATCAACACAAGACAGAACAAGAGGTGGCATTAATAGGGTATCAATTTCATCAACACAAGACAGAACACGAAACAATGGGTATTGAATAGAAGTGTTTGTAGAAAGCCTATTGGTCCATATTTCTTGATGCTTCTATATTGGAGCGGAGTCTTGAGGTGGGTAGAATATAGTTGTGCATTAATTGGCTGTTGATTGCTGGTGTTGACTTCTTGATGTGTAGTGCCTCGAAAACGTCAAGCCGCCTGCAATCGCTGTATCTATCGATGATTTCTGTGTTGTTTACTAGGATTTCTCTGGCGATGGTTTGGTTGTGGGAGAGATTATATGTTCCTTAATGGAGCCCTGTTGCTTATGCATCGTTAAACGCCTAGAAAGAGATGTTGTTGTCTTGCCTATATACTGGGTTTTTTGGAGCTTACAGTCCCCAAGTGGGCATTTGAAGGCATAGACGACGTTAGTCTCTTTTAAAGCGTTCTAATTTGTGTCTGGAGAGTTTCTCATTAGTAGGCTGGCCGTTTTTCTGGTTTTATGGTAAATCGTCAGTTGTATCCTCTGGTTTTTGTCTGTAGGGATAACGTTTCTATTAACAATATCTTTCAGGACCTTTTCCTCCGTTTTATGTGCTGTGGAAAAGAAGTTCCTGTAAAATAGTCTAATAGGGGGTATAGGTGTTGTGTTAGTTGTCTCTTCAGAGGTTGCATGGCGTTTCACTTTCCTTCTTATGATGTCTTCGACGAAACCATTGGAGAAGCCGTTGTTGACTAGGACCTGCCTTACCCTACAGAGTTCTTCGTCGACTTGCTTCCATTCTGAGCTGTGGCTGAGAGCACGGTCGACATATGCGTTAACAACACTCCTCTTGTACCTGTCTGGGCAGTCGCTGTTGGCATTTAGGCACATTCCTATGTTCGTTTCCTTAGTGTAGACTGCCGTGTGGAAACCTCCGCTCTTTTCCATGACTGTTACATCTAGAAAGGTCAGCTTCCCATCCTTTTCCATCTCGTAAGTGAAACGCAGCACGGAACTCTGCTCAAATGCCTCCTTCAGCTCCTGCAGATGTCTGACATCAGGTACCTGTGTAAAAATGTCGTCAACATACCTGCAGTATATGGCCGGTTTCAAGTTCATGTCGACTAAGACTTTTTGCTCGATGGTACCCATGTAGAAGTTTGCAAACAGGACACCTAGGGGAGAACCCATGGCGACCCCATCTACTTGCTTATACATGTGCCCATCCGTGCTCAAGAAGGGTGCCTCTTTAGTACAAGCTTGGAGTAGTTTCCTCAGAATATTTTTTGGTATGTCAAGAGGAGTACAGGCTGGATCACGATACACTCTGTCGGCTATCATCCCGATTGTCTCGTCCACAGGTACATTGGTAAACAGCGATTCTACGTCCAACGAGGCTCTTATCCCTGTGGCCCGTGTTCCCCGCAGTAAGTCAACAAATTCCTTTGGAGACTTCAGGCTGAAGGCGCAGGGAACATAAGGAGTCAGCAGGCCGTTGAGTCGCTTCGCCAGTCTGTACGTGGGTGTGGGTATCTGGCTAATGATTGGCCGAAGTGGGTTTCCATGCTTGTGTGTCTTGACATTTCCATACGCATATCCAGGTTTATATTCCCCAATGATCTTTGGCAGGTGGAGTCCGGATTTCTTGGCATTCACAGTTTTGATCAGTTTGTTGACCTTTGTTTTTAATTCGGCTGTAGTGTCCTTCGTTACCCTTTGGAACTTAGTTTGGTCAGAGAGTATGATGTTCATTTTCGCCAGATATTCGTCTTTTTTAAGAATGACATATATTGGCGACTTGTCACCTCTCCTGACAACTATCTCCTTGTTCTCACGAAGGCTTTTAGCTGCCGCTTTGAGCTCGGGGGACAGTATGGTGCTTCTGTAATTGCCTCGATTCTTTCCTCCTTCTGCAATAAGTTCTGCTTGTAAGGTATCTTTGGTAGTGACCTTCTTTTGTGTCTCGAGGTCGAATATGTCGTCCAACAGAATTTCCAACTCTACTTTCCGGGCCATCTCACTCGGTCTGGACATAACATGACAGTTTATGCCCAGATTTAGGAGAGTGACTTGGTCCTCAGTGAGGTTAATTCCTGCAAGGTTCAGGAAGCCATCTCTTGGTCGTGGAATTGCCATAGGTCCTCCATATAATGTTGTTAGTTTCTTGATAATCCTTGTTTCAGTGCTGAGGTGATGTTGGTCTGTGAGGATGTCGAGGTGTTGTTCAATGCGGGTACGGATACTTTCGTCGATGTTGCTATTTCTCCACTCGTTTGTAGCATGAAGTAGTTGCGTTTTGTTGTCTTTGATTTCATTCTCTGCCTTGTATATCTGATCACGAATCAGATCCTGGCGATATTTTATCGTGAAGGCTTGATTCCTTGCTGCTGGGTCGTGTGCTTTAATATTAGTATATTTTGGTAGCAGTCTTTCCTGTAGACATATATTATTAAATATGACCGAAAAAGTAAGATTAATAATTCTAACGCGAATTTTCTCAATCTTTCGTACATTTCTTTTCACTGTTGGAGGTAAATCAAAAATCAATTCTCCAAAATTCATTTTTATTTCTAGTCTGACGCCACACGAGCGCGTTTCGTAAAACTTATTACATTTTCAAAGACTTTAGTTTCCAAATACACAACTGAATAGAACTTACGCATCTCCGATTTTATATCTACATTTGAGTGAGGTGGATGGGGTGAGGTGGCATTAATAGGGTATTAATTTCATCAACACAAGACAGAACAAGAGGTGGCATTAATAGGGTATTAATTTCATCAACACAAGACAGAACAAGAGGTGGCATTAATAGGGTATTAATTTCATCAACACAAGACAGAACACGAAACAAGGAACATATAATCTCTTCCCACAACCAAACCATCGCCAGAGAAATCCTAGTAAACAACACAGAAATCATCGATAGATACAGCGATAGCAGGCGGCTTGACGTTTGCGAGGCACTACACATCAAGAAGTCAACACCAGCAATCAACAGCCAATTAATGCACAACTATATTCTACCCACCTCAAGACTCCGCTCCAATATAGAAGCATCAAGAAATATGGACCAATAGGCTTTCTACAAACACTTCTATTCAATACCCATTGTTTCGTGTTCTGTCTTGTGTTGATGAAATTAATACCCTATTAATGCCACCTCTTGTTCTGTCTTGTGTTGATGAAATTAATACCCTATAATGCCACCTCACCCCATCCACCTCACTCAAATGTAGATATAAAATCGGAGATGCGTAAGTTCTATTCAGTTGTGTATTTGTAAACTAAAGTCTTTGAAAATGTAATAAGTTTTACGAAACGCGCTCGTGTCGCGTCAGACTAGGAATAAAAATGAATTTTGGAGAATTGATTTTTTATTTACCTTCAACAGTGAAAAGAAATGTACGAAAGATTGAGAAAATTCGTGTTAGAATTATTAATCTTACTTTTTCGGTCATATATAATAATATATATATATATATATATATATATATATATATATATATATATATATATATATATATATATGTATATATATATACATATATATATATACATATATATATATATATATATATATATATATATATATATATATATATATATATATATATATATATTATCGTGTGTCTTATGCATATAAATTTGTGTCTTTGAACTAGGCTGTTTTCCTTACTCCTTAAATTCCCTTAGGCTCAAGTAAAATCATCTATTTGCCTAGACATCATTTAAAATTCAACACTTTCGCGCTCTCCACAAAGGTCACTCAGCCAACCGAATGTGCGCGCTGCGTTTTTATCGCTTAAGCGTAAAAACAAAAATGTGTATACTCTTTTTACTCTTCTGACCTTAGTTCTCATGCTACGTATTTCATTTTGGTACCAACGTGTTCGCAATAAAATTCTCTAGAAGAACATTAGTAAAATAAGTCACGAAACATATAGGGATACCAGCACCAAATAAATAACTACGTAGATGACTCGCCGTGAGCGCCCATCAGCAACAAAATGTTTTTACTCTTGGGATTGTAATCACCTCCACACTTGTTCTACAGCGTTAATTTTGGTATCAATGGACTCGCAATGAAATTCCCAACACGGTGATATGAATATAAGCGTAGAATAATGATGCAGCCCGCCCGCAAGAGTGTGGGAAGTGGTGAAATTGTTACCCGGTATCGGTGACGGGACGACGCACGGCGCTTTGAAAGTTTATACTTATTTCACTCTCATGACATTAATTTTCTATGTACGTCATTCATTTTTATGTCAATGTGTTCGCAATAGAATGTTCTATGTGCCCATAGGTAAAAAATATCAACAAAGCGTAAGTTAGAATAGCGACAAATATAAAACAACGCTGGAGCATATCAGTGAGCGTCAAACACACACGAAATATTTTTACTTTTGTTATGTTTGTCAAGATTATACTTGTTGCACACAGTTATTTTTGGTTGTATATTGATCGGAATAAAATTCCCTAAACAGACATATGCATATAATACATGATATGGGGGAAGAATTACCAGTATAAACGGCTAAAGTCACCCACCTGCAACCCGTTTGGGACAAAATACCATTTGATCGAAGTTATCCACACCTTTCATGAACTTATTGTACCATGCAGCCTAGTGGTGAGAAAGAGAGCCTCATAGCGCGCAGTTTGAAACAAACCCAAAGTAAATCGGATAAAAATTGAATTTTATACAAATATTTTAAAAGTTGACATAACTTTATGTCCACTATGCGTTAGCGTTAGACGAAACCGAACGCGCCGGCGCGTCCAGATAGCGCGAAAGTGTTAAAATTCCACCACCACCAAATTCTTGACAGATCTCTTTGACACAACTCATGGCAGTCTACACTCGAGGCCCTCTTAGGAGCATTCTAGCATGTACACACCCTAGACACTCCTAGGTGTATTCTAACGTATCTACTCCTTAGAAACCCCTTGGAGTACACTAGCATGTCAACACCTGAGACCCTCCTAGGGGTACTCTAGCATTACAACACAAGAGACCCTCCTATGAGTACTCTAGCATATCACTATCTGAGGCACTGCTAGGAGTACCCTAGAATGTCCCCACCTGAGACTCACCTAGCAATATTCTAGCACTTCACCACTTAATACCCTCCTATGAGTACTCTAGCAAGTTACCACCTGAGACCCTCTTAGAGGGCTCTAGCACGTCACCACCTGAGATCTTCCTAGGAGTACTATAGCATGTCAACACCTGAAACCGTACTAGGAGTACTCTACCACGTCTACACCTGAGACCTACCTAGGTGTACTATAGCATGTCAACTTCTGAATCCGTACTAGGAGTTCTGTAGCACGTCACCACCTGAGACCCTCCTAGGAGTTCTCTAACATGTTGCCAACTGAAACCTTTCTAGGAGAACTCTACCATGTCTTCACCTGAGATACTCCTAGGACTGCTCTAGCATGTCTACACCTGAGACACTCCTAGGACTACTCCAGCATGTCTTCACCTGAAACACTTCTAGGAGTATTCTAACATGTCACCACCTGAGAACCTCTTAGGAGAATTCTAGCCTGACACAACCCGAGATCCTCGTAGGAGTGCTCTAACATGTTAACACTAGAGACCCTCCTAGGAGAACTCTAATCTGACACTACCTGAGAACCTCCTAGGAGTATTCAAGCATGTCTTCTCATTAGAAACTTCTAGGAGTTCTCTTGCATGTCTACACCTGAGACTCTCGTAGGAGTACTCTAGCATGTCTACACCTGAGACACTACTAAGAGTGCTCTAGCATGTCAACACCTGAAAACATCTTAGGAGTACTCTAGCACGTACCCACCTGAGACCCTCCTAGGAGTACTCTAGCCTATCACTACATTAGACCCGACTAGAAGTACTCTAGCACGTCTACACCTAAGACTCTCCTAGTAGTACTCTAGCACGTCACCACCTGAGACCCCTGCTAGGAGTACTCTATCACGTCTACACCTGAGACCCTCCTAGTAGTACTCTAGCACGTACCCACCTGAGACCGTCCTAGGAGTACTCTAGCACGTTACAACCCGAGACCCTCCTAGAAGTTCTCTAGCATGTTACCAACTGAGACCCTTCTGGAGTACTTTAGCATGTCTACACCTGAGACCCTCCAAAGAGAATTCTAGTATTTTAACATTTTAAACACTCCTAGGATTGCTGTATTATGACCCTACCCTACTAGTAGTACTCAAGCATGTTTACACGTTAGACACTCCTATGA
Source organism: Procambarus clarkii (assembly GCF_040958095.1). NCBI lineage: Eukaryota > Metazoa > Arthropoda > Malacostraca > Decapoda > Cambaridae > Procambarus > Procambarus clarkii. Next base: position 10,670,081 of record NC_091183.1, on the reverse strand, counting down.
GTGCTCTAGCATGTCTACATTTGAGACACTCCTAGGAGTACTCTAACATGTCACCACCTGAGACCCTTCTAGGAGTACTCTACCATATCTACTTCTGAGATATTCCTAGGACTAAGAGTATTCTAGCATGTCTAATCCTTAGATACTCCTAGGAGTACTTTAGCATGTCTATTCCGTTGATCGTCCTAGTTAGTTCTCTAGCACGTCTGCATCTCAGACCCTCCAAGGAGTGCTCCAGCATGTCTACACCTGAGACCCCTCCTAGGAGTACTCTAACATACCTACTCCTGAGGCCCTCCTAGGAGTACTCGAACATGTCTTCACCGTAGACACTCTTGGGAGTATTCTAGCATGGTTAAACCTTAGTCACTCCTAGGAGTACTCTACCACGTCACAACCTGAGACCCTCCAAGGAGTGCTCTAGCATGTTTACACCTGAGACCCTCCTAGGAGTGCTCTAGCATGTCTACACCTGTGACCCCTCCTAAGAGTACTCTAAAATTTCTTTACCTTAGAAACTCCTAGGATTACAATGGCATATCTAGACCAGAGTTACTCCTAGGAGTACTCTAGCATCTCTACACATGAGACCCTCCTAGGATTACTCTAGCATGTCATCACCTGAGACCCTCCTTGCAGTACTCTAGCACGTCACCACCTGAGACCCCTCTTAGGAGTACTCTAGCACGTCACCACCCGAGACCCTTCTAGGAGTACTCTCAGCATTTTACCAACTAAGATCCTTCTTCGAGTTCTCTATCAAGTCTACACCTGAGACCCCTAAAAAATGCTCTAGCATGTCTACACCTGAGACCCTCTTAGGAGTACTCAAGCATGTCTACACCTGAGACCCTCCTTGGAGTACTCTAGTGTTTCTACACCTTTTACCCACCTAAGAGTTATCTAGCATGTCTAAACCTGAGACACTCTTAGGAGAACTCAAGCAAGTCTACATCTGAGACACTCCAAGGTGTACTCGAAAATGTCACCACCTTAGACCCCCCTAAAGTTATTTTATCATATCACCACTTTAGATCCTTCTAGGAGTAATCAAGCACGTCTACACCTGAGACCCATCCTAGGAGAACTCTAGACTGACACCAATTAACACCCTCGTAAGAGACTCTAACGTGTCCCATACTGAGACCCTCCTAGAAGTACTCTAGCATGTATACACTTGAGAACCCGCCTTTGTGTACTCTAGCAAATCTACACATGAGACCCTTCTAGGAGTACTCTAGCACGTCACCACCTGAGACCAACCTAGGAGTACTCTAGAACGGCTACTCCGTAAACCCTCCTAGTAGTACTCAGGCTCGTTTATACCTGAGACCCTCCTATGAGTACGACACGACACCACCTGAGACCAACCTAGGAGTACTTTAGCATGGGTATTCCGTAAACCCTCCTAGGAGTACTCAAGCACGTTTAAACCTGAGACCCACCTACCAGTACTCTAGCCCGTCACCACCCGAGGCCCTCCTAGGAGTACTCTGTCATGTCTACACCTGAGACCCTCCAAAGAGTACTCTAGCATTTCTACATCTGAGACTCTCTTAAGAGTACTCGAACAGTCTACACTTTAGACTCTCTTGGGAGTATTCTAGCAAGTTTGCACCCTAGAAACTCCCAGGAGTACTCTAGCATGTCCATACCTGAGACCCTCTTAGGAGTAATCTAGCATGTGTACACCTGAGACCCTCTTAGGAGTAATCTAGCATGTCTACACCTGAGACCCTCTTAGAAGTAATCTAGCATGTCTACACCTGAGACCCTCTTAGAAATAATCTAGCATGTCTACACCTGAGACCCTCTTAGGAGTAATCTAGCATGTCTACACCTGAGACCCTCTCAGGAGTAATCTAGCATGTCTACACCTGAGACCCTCTTAGAAATAATCTAGCATGTCTACACCTGAGACCCTCTTAGGAGTAATCTAGCATGTCTACACCTAAGACCCTCTTAGGTGAACTCAAGCATCTCACCGCCTGAGGCTCTGTTAGGAGTACTCTAACATGTCACCACCTGAGACCCCTCCATGAAGAGCTCTAGCCGGACACCAATTAAGACCCTCGCAGGAGTACTCTAGCATGTATACAATTGTGACCTCTCCTAGGAGTTCTCTAGCAAGTCTACACAACAGACTCTCCTAGGAGTATTCTAGCACGTCACCAACTGAGACCCACCTAGGAGTACTCTAACATAGCATGGCTACACCGAAGACTCCCATGAGTACTCTAGCACGTCACTACTTGAGAGTCTCCTTGGACTACTCTAGCATGGCTACTCCTGAGACCCTCCTAGGAGTATTCTAGCATGTCTACACCTGTGACCCTGCTAGAAGTACTCTAGCATGTCACCACCTGAGACCCTTCTAATAGAACTCTAGCATGTCTACACCTGTGACCCTGTTAGGAGTACTCTAGCATGTCTGCACCATCACAACAAACCACCCACGCTCTTCTCTAACTATTCCAGCTACTCTATCATAAGCTGGTAATAGAAGCCAACTAAGAACAAGCTTGGTTCTTCACACTCCCGGAACTGACACACCAAGCTTTAGCGCTGTTCTAATTAAAGGTAAGTTGCCAAGTTTTGATTTAGTAAAGAGTTAGACCCTTAACTTATAGAGCTTCATCCTCATTCTAATATTATATACATGTCATACTGATAATATAAAGTTCTCCAAATCGTATTTTTTATTTTCGAGCAATTAACATATATAATAATTACCTTCACGATTTATGTTAAGAAACGTCTTCCTTTGACAGCCTTGGTAGTTGTGCAGTGCTTGATTAAAGTTATTATTCTCGGAAAGACCTTAACATGACGGTGTTGAAGGATAGTTAATAATAATGGCGGATGAGTATTATATATTCCCTTTATATTCTTGGTGTTAAGCTGTTAACATTGTTGAACAAAGAACTAACGAAATCGTACAGTTCTTCCTTTAAAAAGGGTAATAGTTATTTAAGTCTTACTCAATTATGAGACTTGGTATAATATTTTCTTTTTAGGACGTATATTCGTTATCTTAATTTGTATAATTTAATTTATTTTACACTAGCAGTACCCGGCCAAGCATTGCTGTGGCTCAGCAACGCTTAAGCCACAGCAACCTTCCCTGTCTCCCAGTCCTCCCCACCATTCCCCCCTCACCCGTCTCCTCGGCATCCCAACCATTCCCACACTTCACCATCTCCTCGGCCTCCCCACCATTCCCCACTCCACCATCCCCTCTTCCTTCCAACCATGCCCCACTCCCCTGTCCGTTTGTCCTCCCCATCATTCTCCATTCCCCCATCTCCTCGTCCGCACCATCCCAAACTCCCCCTTCCCCTCGTCCTTCCCCACCTTTACCCCCTCCCTTGTCCCCTTGTCCTCCCCACCATCTCTCACTTCCGTCCTCTCGTCATGCCTACCACTCCCCACTCCCTTGTCTGATGCCTTCCCAAATGGTCTGATGTTCCTGTCAGAAAATTGGGAACATTAAGTGATCTCATGTTCCCATCACTGAAATATAACGAAAACAGTTAAAAAATTAAATGAAAACATGAAAAAATAAAAAAATAAACTATACTCACGAAATGAACGATATTGCAAACAACACAGCTCTATTCCAACGCAATTCACACAAAATAATTAAATCAAAATGAAAATAAATGAAAATCTATGAAAATTCAATGTATCAGTGCAATCAGAAATATTGAAATGGAATTAAAACATTTAGTATAGCATATATGTTGCTCCTACATGCAACAGATGACATTGTTTTTCAAGAAAAGCAGAGTTTTCCCTGTCACAGGTGTGGTATCTATACTTATACTTAAGAAATGAACGGTATGGTAAAAAACACAGCTCAATTCCAACACAATGTCATACAAAATTATTCAATAAAATATTAAGTAAATCGAAATCTATGAAAATAAAATTTATCAATGCAATCTGAAACATTGAAATGGAATTTGTGACATATTTAGTATAGCGTGCATGTTGCTATTATGTGCAACAGATGGCCCTGTTTTTCAAAAACGCATGTTTTTACCTGTCACAGGGGTGGCATCTATATAGTAGGTATATAAAAGGACGTGCCTATTCGAATTAAAACGTTGTGTCAAATTTCAAAACAATCCGTGAAGAACTTTCGGAGATTACAGCTTGTTTTTCTCATATGTCCAACAGATGGAGCTGTTTTTCAAAAGAGCGTGTTTTTCCTGTCACATGTGAGGCATGTATATAGTAGACATAGAAAAAGACACGCCTATTCGAATGCAACGTTGTGTCAAAATTTCAAAGCAATCAGTAAAAAGGATTCGAAGATTTCCCTTCACATGAAAATAACATGAAAAACACAGTTTTAGAAAAAGCATGTTTTTTCCGTCACATACGTGACATCTATATAGTATGTATATAAAAACCTGCTCGGATGCTAATAGGACGTTGTGTGGAAATTTCAAAGCAATCGGTGAAGAACTTTCGGAGATTAACGGTTATGCACAAACGAACATTTCCATTTTTATTGATATAGACTAGCTGTATACAGTCTGTATACAGACTGAGCCACGCATGGCTGTGGCTCAGTCTGGTTACATAGAAAAGAAAGAAAAGAGAAAATGCACGTTTCTAATATGTTTAATTTCACAATGCTTGTGGGTATACAATATTTTTTTCTTTTTTCGTTGTCTGCGAAGATAGAGATTGTCTAGTTTGCCGATTCCAGAACACACAACATAAAATTGTCCATGTGAGAAGCAATCCGGGGCTAGATATAAACCGCACAATTCTAAAGATTGGCCCTGAACTTTGTTGATGGTGATTGAAAATGCCAATCGAATTGGGAATTGCAATCTCTTAAATTGAAATTGCATATCCGTTGGAATCATAGGAATGTGAGGAATGTGGACATCTTCACCTCTAAAATTGAGGAATGTGAACATCTTCACCTCTAAAATTCAGGAATGTGAACATCTTCACCTCTAAAAGGTCCTGTCAAGACTGTTGCTTCTACGACGTTGCTGAATAATTTTTTACTGCAAGCCGTGTGCCGTTGCTAAGCTTTCACTGGTTGATATTTCGCAACATAATAAGTGGCACACCGATTTTCAATTGCAGTTCGTGCGGTGGTATCCCTGGCAGATCGAGTGAATTCAAAAATTCTGTTGGGTAATTAACTAATTCATCTGCTTCCACAACAGTGTCGACGGACTTGTATGTGACTGTCTTGCTTTGAATGTTAGAGTGACTAATATTGTTAAGGTCTTAGACGTCTTTGTTTTTGGCTGCAAGAATAGCTCGTTCACTCAGCCAATCGTGATTCTTATAATTGGTTCGAATAATGAGAAATACTTTTTCAACCAATTCTTCTTTTGACATCACTAAATTGTAGAAGTTATGAGGCAATGAAGTTCGTCCTGAGGTCAGATCAACGGGCATGTTTACGTTCACAATTTCCAGAAATTGATGTGAGAATATCTCAGCTGATGAGTTGTTTTGCAGTCGCATATTTGTAGTTAATTTTAACATCTTTACATGGCGCCACAAAGTAGAGTATTTCAGGAAAGCCTTTATATACTCGCTGGTGTCGATCGAAGAATTACAGGTAATGTTTGCATGAAATATCATGCAAGCAATATTAATGCGTTCCCAAATGGCCTGATGTTTCCACGCAAATATTGCAATGATCTATCAAGAGCCTTCAGCGATTTTTTGTGGGCCATTGTGCATTCATCCCAAACAATAAGTTTGCATTACTGTAATACTTTTTCCATGCCGGATGCTTTGGAAATGTTGCACGTGGGAGTGTCAATGAACTGCATGTTCAATGGCAATTTCAAAGCCGAAGTAGCAGTTCTTCCACCTGGTAGCAATGTCCTAGCTATTCCGGACGATGCAAGAGCTACGGTTATGCCATTTTGGGATCGAAATGCAGACAAAAGCAATCTAATTAGAAAGGTTTTACAGTTCCTCCTGGCGCATCTAAGAAGATTTCTCCAACCCCGTTTTTGACAGCTTTAATTATTTGATTGTAAATGCCTTTTTGCTCAAGTGTTAGCTTAAGAATATTTGATTGCACATACGACAACAGATCACCCGTGTTGTAACTTTTGTTCACGACGCAATTCGACATCGAACGAAGCAGCAGCTTTGTTCGATGAGAACTTTGATTGAGAACTTTGTTCGCGATTTCAAAGCACAAATCTTCAATCATTATCAACGATTCGTTGTAGATTTCTGCTGTAAAATTCATGTTCATATTTGAATTTTCCTTGCATATTCGAAGGACAATATCTTCAGCCGTGTGCGATTTGTGTTTCTCCCATACTCTGTTGGAGATGAAGGAGAGCCGGTGGTCAATATGATTGCAAACAATGCCCGAATTTTATTAGGATGAGACGTGTTGGACGCGTCATTAATACATACATCCCAGTGTCGGTCGTTCTCCAATAAATTCAGAGCGTGACATGCACTACGGAAGGTGGCATGTGTTACGCCGTTGACAAATCTCAATGGCTGGAAAGACTTTGGACCGGGAACATTTACCAACAGCATGCGAAGAAAGAAGCATTCATCTTGATTGGAATGCACAGTGTACAATCTGCCTATCGTAGTTTGTTTGAATATGCCAGGTTGTCCGTCAACTCGCTCTCCTCGTTTACGTAGTTCAAATGATTTTCTACTCGCATTACATGTGCAATATGTAGGCACTCCGGATACAGCAGTGTTTTCGCAAACGCGTCATTTTGACATAACATAAAGAAAGCAGTTAACGTTGTAGCTGGTGGAATCATAGCTCTTTGCGGCACATTTGCAACAGTGAAATAAATGTATTGTCCATTTTCTTGTTTTCAAAACAAAAACAAAAAATAATAAAAAAAAATCTCAATTTAAACGCAGATCAATCGACACAGCTCAATTTCACCACCAATTGAATTGAAAAATAAGAAGAACAGTTAAAAAAACCAAATGAAAAATAATGAAAAAGAAACAAATAAGCTATAACCATGAAATAAACGGTATGGTAAACAACATTGCTCAATTCCAGTGCAAAATCACAAAAAATAATTAAATAAAAATAAAAATAAATAAAAATCTATTAAAATTCAAAATATCAATGCAATCAGAAACATTGAAATGGAATCGTAACATATTTTGAATATCGTACGTTGCTCTTACGTGCAACAGACGGCACTGTTTTTAAAAAATGCATGTTTTCACCTGTCACAGGTATGGCATTTAAATAATAGGTATATCAAAGCATGCACGTATTCGGAAGGAACGTTGTGTCAAAATTTCAAAGCAATCGGTGAAGAACTTTACGAGATCACAGCGTGTTTTGCTCACACGTCCTACAGATGGCGCTGTTTAAAAAAAAAAAACATGTTTTCTCCTGTCACAGGTGAGGCATGAATATAATAGGTATATAAAAAGACTCGCCTATTCGAATGCAATATTGTGTCAAGATTTCAGAGAGATTGGTAAAGAGGTTTCAAAGGTTTCCCTCACATGAAAAACACACGAAAACCACAGCTTTTCAAAAAAGAATGTTTTTCCCCGTCACAAACTTGACATCTATATAATATGTATATAAAAACCCGCTCGAATGCGAATGGAACGTTGTGTGAAAATTTCAAGACAATCGGTGAGGAACTTTCGGAGATTAGCGATTTTGAACAAACGAACATTTCCTTTTTTATTTATATTGACTACAGTACCCGGCCACGCGTTGCTGTGGCTCAGCAACACATGTGCGTTGTTGAGACACAGCAACCTTCCCTGTCCCCCAGTCCTCCCCACAATTCTCCCCTCACCCGTCTCCTCGGCCTTCCAACCATTCCACACCCCACTATGCCTTCGTCCTCACACCATTCCCCACTCCAACATCCCCTCTTCCTTCCAACAATGCCCCACTCCCCTTGTCCCTTTGTCCACCCTACCATACACCACTCCCCATTCCCTTTGTCCTCCCCACTATTCTCCTTTCCCCCATCCCCTCGTCCCCACCATCCCAAGCTCCCCCCGTCCCCTCATCATCCCCACCATTCCCCACTCCCTCGTCCGATACCTTCCCAAATGGTCTGATGTTCCTTTAAAAAATTGGGAACATCAGGTGATCTGATGTTTCCATCACTGAAATATAAGAAAACAATTTAAAAATGAAATGAAAATATGAAAAATATAAAGAGAAACTATTCCCACAAAATGAATGGTCAAACAGCACAGCTCAATTCCAATGCAATTCACACAAAATAATTAAATCAAAATGAAAATAAATAATAATCTAGGAAAATTCAATTCATCAATGCAATCAGAAAATTGAAATGGAATTGTAACATATCTAGTATAGCATGTGTGTTGCTCTTACATGGCTCTGTTTTTCAAGAAAAGCCTAGTTTTACCTGTCACAGGTGTGGCATCTGTACTTATACTTAAGAAATGAACGGTATGATGAACAACACAGCTCAATTCCAACACAATGTCACACAAAATAATTCACTAAAAAATAAAAAAATCGAAATTTATGAAAATAAAATTTATCAATGCAATCGGAAGCGTTGAAATGGAATTCGTGATATATTTAGTATAGGGTGCATGTTGCCATTATTTACAGCAGATGGCACTGTTTTTCAAACATGCATGTTTTTTTCCTGTCACAAGGGTGGCATCTATATTGTAGGTATATAAAAAGATGCACCTATTCGAATGCAACGTTGTTTCAAAATTTCAAAGCAATTGGTGAAGAACTTTCGGAGATTACAGCGTGTGTCGCCATTACGTTCAACAGATGGCGCTGTTTTTTAATAAAAGCATGTTTTTTCCTATCACAGGTGAGACATGTATATAGAAGATATATAAAATTACGTGCCTATTCGAATCCAACGCTGTGTCAAAATTTCAAAGCAATCGGTAAAGAGGTTTAGAAGATTTCCCTCATATGAAAAATACATGAAAAACACAGTTTTTCAGAAAAAGCATGTTTTTTTTTTTACCGTCACACACGTGACATCTATATACTATGTATACAAAAACCTGCTTGGAGGCGAATGGAACGTTGTATGAAAATTTCAAAGCAATCGGTGAGGTACTTTCGGAGATTAGTGATTTTGAACAAACGAACATTTCCATTTTTATTTATATAGATAGACTACCTGTACCCTGCCACAGCATCCTTCCCCTGTCTGCCAGTCTTCACTACCATTCCCCTCTTCCCCTCCCCTCATCCTCCCAGCCATTCCCCACTCCCGCATCCCCTCGTCCTTCACACCAATCCCCCCCACCCCATCCCTTTGTCCTCCCCACCATCCCCCACTCCACCGAGTCATCGTCCTCCTAACCATTCCTCACTCCCCCGTCTCCTCGTCCTCCCAATCATTCCCCACTCCCGCATCCCCTCGTCCTCCCCACCAGTCCCCCACCTACCCCATCCCTTTTTCCTCTCCACCAATCCCATACCTTCCCCATCCCTTTTTCCTCCCCACTCAACCGTGTCCTCACCCTCCTAACCAATTCCCACTCCACCATACGTTACAGTTACGATTCCTCATCCTCCATACAATCTTCCACTCCCCCCCTTCCCATCCCCTCGTCTTCCCCACCATCCCCCACTGCCCTGTCCCCTTAGCCTCCTCACCATTCTCCACTCCCCTGTCCCCTCGACCCCAACTCCCCTGTCCCCTCGTCCTCCCCACCACTACCCCCTCCCCTGTCCCCTCGTCCTCCCCACCATTCCCCACTCCCTCGTCCGATGTATTCCCAAATGATCTAATGGTCTATGATCTGATGATCTGATGATCTATCAGAAAATGATCTGATGATCTATCAGAAAATTGGGAACATCAAATGATCTGAGGTTCCCATCACTTCATTATAAGAAAAACAGTTTAGAAACGAAATGAAAATCAATGAAAAAATAAAAAATAAACTATACTCTCGAAATGAACGGTATGGTAAACAATCCCGCTCAATTCCAATGCTATGTCACACAAAATAAATAAATCAAAATGAAAAGAATTCAAAATCTATGAAAATTCTATTTATCAATGAAATCGGAAACATTGTAATGGAATCATAAAATATTTAGTTCAGCATGCTTTGCTCTTACATCCAAAAGATGGCGCTGTTTCTTAAAAACGATTGTGTTTACCTGGCATTGGAGTCGCATCTGTACTCTCACTTATGAAATGAACGGTATGGTAAGCAACGCAGCTCAATTCCTGCACAATGTCACACAAAATAATTAAATCAAAATGAAAATAAATCGAAATCATTTTAAAATTAAATTTATCAATGCAATCGGAAACATTGAAATGGAATCATAACATATGTAGTGCTAATTGTTGCTAATAAGTGCAACAGATGGCCCTGTTTTTCAAAAAGAGTGGTTTTACCTGTCACAGGTGTTTCATCTATATAGCATGTATATAAAAATACGCACGTATTCGAATGTAACATTGTGTTAAAATTTCAAAGCAATCAATGAAGCACTTTCGGAGATTACAGCATGTGTTGCTCTTACGTCCAACAGATGGTGCTGTTTTTCCAAAAAACATGTTTTTTCGTGTCACAAGGGAGGCATGTACATAGTAGGTATATAAAAACATTCGATTATTGGAATGCAATGATGTGTCAAAATTTCAAAGAAATCGGTAAAGTGGTTTCGAAGATTTACCTCGCATGCAAAACATATGGAAAAACACAGTTTTTCAAGAAAAGCATGTTTTTTTCCGTCACAGACGTGACATCTATATAGTATGCATATAAAAACCAGCTCGGATGCGAATGGAACGTTGTGTGAAAATTTAAAAGCAATCAGTGAAGAACATTCGGAGATTAGCGATTTTGAATAAACGAACATTTCCATTTTTATTTATATAGATTAAAAGGAAAGCCGAATGCAGCCTTGAACAAACTATCATTGTCATTAATAAAATTGTATAACAATTTCATTAAATTTATCCTAAATGATAGTATATAAATAATCAATGTATGACAATAGGAAAGATAGTAATTATTCACACGACCAAGAAGGACTTGTTGTAGGACCTGTTGCTGGTCTCTCTCTCTTCGGCTCACTTGTTGAATATTTTCTTCCCCAACCACTTCTAATTTTGTTTTATTTTATACAGCGTGATTTATTGATTTATTGATTTTATTACATTGTGTTACAGTTTTATGTAAACACATTAATATAGCAAACACTGTTCGAAAACCTCATCAAGATCTGCAAAGGCGTTGACGAAAGGGAATTAGACAAGGAAAGCTTGTTCAAACTGCTTCCAATGACTGGATGAAAGCAATTTTAAAATCTAGTTAAATTACTGTCAGGGAGGCGATTAATATAGGCTCGTGCTACATGAGCTTTGTCTTCACTGCCGTGGGGAACACCAGATCCTACCTGATGTCGTTGAAGTTTCGTAGGTCCGGTTTTAAACATATTAAACCAAAATGAAATCGGAAACAGTGGATATAAATTGGGTAAGTTTAGGCCCAGAAAACATCTTGTTAAATTTTTCAACTAAAATATTGAAAGATAAAATCAAGAGAGGCGCCCTTGTCACAACACGCAACATAAACAATAACGCTCATATCATAACAAAGACACGAGCAGTATTACTGATACAGGATATAGCAGGAGAGCTCGTACCACAAGAGAAAATGTTTGGATAGCTCGTCCGACAAGCCAATAAAAGGTGAGAGAGGACGGAAACGGCAATAGAAAGGTGACAGAACTGACATCGAGCTCGTCACTAAAACATTGAGCCTGTGAGAGAGCAATCCCGGCAGGCAGGCGGGTGTAGGCAGTTTTCTGGAAAACTTTGAGTAAATTTCACACTGAAACTTTTTCCTGGGGCAAGCTTTACAAACTAAACAAGTACGAATATTGCATTGTTCCACTATGGCCGCTCGTCTCCGAGAACTCGTGATAAGAGAGAGAGAGAGAGAGAGAGAGAGAGAGAGAGAGAGAGAGAGAGAGAGAGAGAGAGAGAGAGAGAGAGAGAGAGAGAGAGCGCGAGAGCGCGAGAGCGCGAGAGCGAGAGAGAGAGAGAGAGAGAGAGAGAGAGAGAGAGAGAGAGAGAGAGAGAGAGAGAGAGCGAGAGAGAGAGCGAGAGAGAGAGCGAGAGAGAGAGCGAGAGAGAGAGCGAGAGAAAGAGCGAGAGAGAGAGCGAGAGAGAGAGAGAGAGAGAGAGAGAGAGAGAGAGAGAGAGAGAGAGAGAGAGAGAGAGAGAGAGAGAGAGAGAGAGAGAGAGAGAGAGAGAGAGACAGAGAGAGAGAGAGACAGAGAGAAAGAGAGACAGAGAGAAAGAGAGACAGAGAGACAGAGAGACAGAGAGAGAGAGAGAGAGAGAGAGAGAGAGAGAGAGAGAGAGAGAGAGAGAGAACGAGAGAGAGAGAGAGACAGAGAGAGAGAGAGAGACAGAGACAGAGAGAGAGAGAGAGAACGAGAGAGAGAGAGAGACAGAGAGAGAGAGAGAGAGAGAGAGAACGAGAGAGAGAGAGAGAACGAGAGAGAGAGAGAGAACGAGAGAGAGAGAGAGAGAGAGAGAGAGAGAGAGAGAGAGAGAGAGAGAGAGAGAGAGAGAGAGAGAGAGAACGAGAGAGAGAGAGACAGAGAACGAGAGAGAGAGAGAGAGAGAGACAGAGAGACAGAGAGACAGACAGACAGTGACAGAGAAAGAGACACACACACAGATAGAGACAAAGAAGAGAGAGAATGAAAGAACAAAGTGTATTCTCCAGTTTAGTATGGAATTTACAAATTCTCTAAATAAACTATTACAGATTTAAGAGTAGTTAAATATATATTTATATATGGTTTCAGTACACATTTTCAGTACACATTTGATGTATCCTTATCAGTCAACAACTGAGCATCTAGAACACCTACCACAGGTGTAACATCATCAGTCAACACCTGAGGATCACCATCACTCACCACAGGTGTAGCATCACCAGTCAACACCTGAGGATCTACAACACTCACCACAGGTATGGCATCATCAGTCAACACCTGAGGATCTACAACACTCACCACAGGTGTAACATCATCAGTCAACACCTGAGGATCTACAACACTCACCACAGGTGTGGCATCATCAGTCAATACCTGAGGATCTACATCACTCACCACAGGTGTAGCATCATCAGTCAACACCTCAGGATCTACATCACTCACCACAGGTGTAGCATCATCAGTCAACACCTGAGGATCTCCAACACTCACCACATGTGTAGCATCATCAGTCAACATCTGAGGATCTACAACACTCACCACAGGTGTGGCATCATCAGTCAACACCTGAGGATCTACATCACTCACCACAGGTGTAGCATCATCAGTCAACACCTGAGGATCTCCAACACTCACCACAGGTGTAGCATCATCAGTCAACACCTGAGGATCTACAACACTCACCACATGTGTAGCATCATCAGTCAACACCCGAGGATGTTAACTCTCGGCTCAGCAATGCCAATTGTTCAGGTGATGAACCACGTGTCCCTACATACAGACATGGCCACATACTTGGCCATATACATGGCCACCAGCTGTGTGAGAGCTGGTGGCCATATCTAGGAGCCATATTTGACTCCAAATATGGCTCCCATCTGAAGATGTCACAATACATGGCCACCATCTGTGGTTGTTGTCACCATACAGAGTCAGACACGAGCTGTGGGTGTTTTCTCCACTCAAAACCACCAGCTGCGGGTGTTTTCTCCACTCATGACCACCAGCTGTGGGCATGGTCACAATACATGGCCACCAAAAGTGGGTTCTGCCACCATACATGGCCTTCAGCTGCAGGTGTTATCTCTAATCGTGGTCACCAGCTGCGGGTGTTGTCTCTATTCATGGTCACCAGCTGCGGGTGTTGTCTCTATTCATGGTCACCAGCTGCGGGTGTTGTCTCTATTCATGGTCACCAGCTGTGGGTGTTGTTAAAATACATGACCACTAGTATCGGATGTTGTCACCATGTATGACGTTTAGATGTGGATGTTGTCACCATACATGGCTGTCAGATGGTGGTGTTGTCACCAAACAAGGCAACCAGCTGTTGGTGTTATCACCATATACAGCTGTCAGCTAAGGGTGTTGTCACCATACAAAGCAACCAGCTGCTGGTGTAGTCACCATACACAGCTGTCAGCTGGGGGTGTTGTCACCATACACGGCAACCAATTGCTGGTGATGTCACCTTACAAGGCAACCAGCAGCTGGAGTTGTCACTATACAAGGCAACCAACTGTGGGTGTTATCACCATACATGTCCACCAACTGCGGGTGTTGTCACTATACATGGTTGTCATCTGTGGGTGTTTTCACCATGCATGACCACCAGCTGTGAGTGTTGTCAATATATGTCCACCAGCAGCGGGTGTTGTCACCATTCATGGCAAGCAGCTGCAGGAGTTATCAGTAGGGAAATCTAGGAAGTAGAGAATCTGTGACCACCTTGACAGGTGTGCCAAGTGTGGCACACTTGTACAGGTTGAGCATGGCGAGCCGTCTCAGCTCCGTGAGAAGTGGCCCGCACGGACGTTCTATGTCCTAGTGTGGGTAGTAGGTGTTTGGTTAGGTTAGGGTAAAGGGGTGCATGGACGTCGAGCGTCCGCAAGCACCTGGACAAGTGCATCAGCTTTGGTGCACCTGGACAAGTGCATCAGCTTTGGTGCACCTGGACAAGTGCATCAGCTTTGGTGCACCTGGACAAATGCATCAGCTTTGGTGCACCTGGACAAGTGCATCAGCTTTGGTGCACCTGGACAAGTGCATCAGCTTTGGTGCACCTGGTCAGGTGTGGCGGGGTGATCCGACTCAGCACGGTGAGTGGTAGTGTCGCACGGACGTTCAACGTCCTAATAGAGGTAAGATGAGTGTTGAAAGTGTATGTGTGCAATCGTAGATATACAACTGTGTGTGTGTATATGCTTAGAGTGAATTAAGGGGCCGAGTGTATGTGCCCCGAAACTTCCTCAAACACACTCTTTTTTCTTTTTTTTTTGGTGATTAATCTTCATGGTAAATGCTCCAACCTTTCCTAATGGATCAACATCATACCATGAAAATAAAAAAAAAAAAAAAAAAAACATCACAACATCAAATTACTAAAAATATCTCGTAATGTCACAAACTGTTAGTTTATTCATTATGGTTTCAGAATGGCATATAACGTTCATTTTCCTTTGGGCCAATTTTTGTTTAAGAATATAATTTACTTTTAAAACATTTTTTGAATGAGGCCACGCAACAGAAAAAAACGAAAATATAAAAACGGAAACCACGTACAGAACTCAGGCAAATCATAACATAAAACGTAAAGGCAATGTAAAGGATCTGGGTGTACTCATGTCGGAAGACCTTACCTTTAAAGAACACAATAAAGTAGCCGTCACAACTGCAAGAAAAATGACAGGTTGGATAACAAGAACTTTTCACACTAGAGATGCTTTACCGATGATGATACTTTTCAAAACGCTAGTGCTCTCTAGAGTGGAGTACTGCTGCACAATGACAGCCCCTTTCAAAGCTGGAGAAATTGCTGACCTGGAGAGCGTGCAGAGATCCTTTACTGCTAGAATCCACTCAGTAAAACATCTAAACTACTGGGACCGAGTAAAAAGCCTAAATCTGTATTCTCGTGAGCGCAGGCGGGAGATACATAATAATCTATACGTGGAAAATAATAGAGGGGCTGGCCCCAAACCTGCACACAGAAATAACACCACATGAGACCAGAAGGAATGGAAGGATGTGTAGAATACCCCCGTTGAAAAGTAGAGGTGCAACGGGTACTCTGAGAGAGAACTCTATCAACATCAGAGGCCCCCGAGACTGTTCAACACGCTTCCACTACATATAAGGGGCATAACTGGCCGACCCCACAGTGTTCAGGAGATAACTTGGCAAACACCTCCAAAGAATACCTGATCAACCAGGCTGTGACTCATACGTCAGGCTGTGAACAGCCGCGTCCAACAGCCTGGTTGATCAGTCCAGCAACCACAAGGCCTGGTCGACGACCGGGCCGCGGGGACGCTAAGCCCCGGAAGCACCTCAAGGTAACCTCAAGGTAAGGCCATCCAAATACGAGCCAAATTTATACGCAAAATAGGTATAACTCCGAACATTATGGCTTTATGACTAAATGATCCAAAGGAAACCTTAGAACTAAGAACTTTGCACGTAATATGTAAAAATTGTGAGAATCGGTCAGAAACTGAATTTTTAGTTAGGTCTCAAAGATGAAATTCCTGTTTTAGAGATAATTGAAGTTGAAGTTATTGACAATGAATAAGGGTAGTTCTAATTAATGAATTTTCTTCTATGTTTTAATAAAAAATTAAAGCAAAGTGGGTGAGCAGAGTTTTGGAAATAGTTCGTGTCCCATCTGAATGATTGACCCATAGAAAACTTTTTTTTTTTTCCACTAAGGGAGTAAGGAAAAGCGTGTACGTAGGAGTGTAAGATAGATAGCTAAATTGATTAATGTATTGAGGTATTGAAGGTATGCTCACATATGATACTGTAGCAGTCAAGATATCTGCAAGACAGCTGATCTCACCATGGCCTTCTGGAAATTGATAGACACCACCAGCACAAACACCTCCCGGAGAGAGAGAGAGATATAGAAAGAAAGAGAAATGGATACCAGTTGGGGATGGTTTCCTAAAGTGCTTAAGGCCTGTTCTGTGCACAGGCTATAATAATATTCTATGTACATTATGTAGACCACAGAAAGAGAGAGAGAGAGATGTTTAATGCGCATGAGTAGAGTTCCACACAACGATTATTTGCCCACTCCAGACCACGGCGCCAACCATTTAAAAGCCTCACAGCCATTATCTAGAGGATGTGTCAGCCCCGCCACAGGTCAAAGGCGGAGGTGTGGTCGGTGAGCGTCTGCTCTCGGTTAGGAAAGGGCCAGGGTCATTCCTTGCCCCTTCCCCTCACATCCGGCGGCACCTACCCTGTCAACCATCACATGACAATTCCCTAAGTCATCTTCTCACCATTGTTTCATCGGACTGCCTGCATTTCTCCTCAAACACATCAATAGATAGGAAAAGTAAACACATCTGAGGTCTTCTCTTTCAGCCCTACATCAGATCAAATGAAGATCCCACCCCATTACCAGCCTGAGGATGGCAGGGTAGTGAGACCTTTGAGGTATTACCCTTGCTTCAACTTCCTCTAGCATTGCCACCACATCCGCTGGCACAACTCCTCCACCTGTTATAGAATTCAATGATTACGTCATCGGGCATGGGAGACATTTTCTTAATATCTATTTTTTGTGGTCAGTGAACAGCCCTCGGTCCTTATACGCAATCCATTGAGTAAGTATGAGGAGGAAAAATACTATATATGTATTAAGAGTTAAGAGAATAAATAAAGAAAGTCATACTGTGTGGGATTAAATCCCGAAATCGTAGATAGGTGATTTTACCATAGCCTCATCCAAGTGTCTTTATATATCACCAAACACACTCACACACCCACACACACACACACACACACACACACACACACACACACACACACACACACACACACACACACACACACACACTCTCAATGTTTGCTGATGATGCAAAAATTATGAGAAGAATCAAGACAGATGAAGATAGACAGAGACTACAGGATGACCTGGACAAAATGGAGGAATGGTCTAGAAAATGGCTGCTAAAGTTCAACTCAGGAAAGTGTAAGGTAATGAAATTAGGCGAAGGGAGCAGAAGGCTGAACACAAGGTACCAACTGGGAGGTGAACTCCTGCAAGAGTCAAATAGAGAGAAAGATCTGGGGGTTGATATCCCACCGAACCTGTTCCCAGAGGCCCACATCAAAAGGATATCATCAGCGGCATATGCTATACTGCCCAACATAAGAACTGCCTTTAGAAACTTGTGTAAGGAATCGTTCAGGACCCTGTATACCACTTATGTCAGACCAATCCTGGAATATGCAACTTCAGCCTAGAGTCCATACCTAGTTAAACACAAGACAAAGTTAGAGAAGATTAACCGGTATGCCACCAGGCTCGTCCCGGAACTGAGAGGTATGAGCTGCGAGGAAAAGCAAAAGGAGCTGAACCTCACGTCCCTGGAAAACAGAAGAGTAACGGGAGACATGATAACCACCTACAAAATTCACAGAGGAATTGATATAGGGTGGGCAAAGACAAACTCTTCAGCACAGGTGGGACACGAACAAGGGGACACAGGTGGAAACTTAGTACCCAGATGAGCCACAAAGACGTTAGAATTTTTTTTTCAGTTTCAGAGTAGTTAATAAATGGATTGCATTAGGCAGTGATGTGGTGGGGACTGACTCCATACACAGTTTCAAATGTAGATATGATTGAGCCCAGTAGGCTCAGGAATCTGTACACCAGTTGATTGACTGTTGAGAGGTGGGACTAAAGAGACAAAGCTCAACCCCCGCAAGCACTATTAGGTCTGTACAATTAGGTGAGTACACACACATTCTTAGGAAAAGTGCTCTTTGCAAAGGCTTTCAATTCCGTCGTTCCCAATATCAAGATCAAACTAAACTAAACAGGGAAACAGAGAGAGATTAGCAATATTATTATATACATTCCTACTTTCTAATGTCTTTATGGGTCACTGAGGCAGTCAGTTTCAACCTGTGTCTCATAGTGCATATGTCCTTTGTGTTAAATAAACTGTCTTTGCCTACCCTATCAATTCCTTTGAGAAACTTGCATGTGACGGTCATGTCTTTTGAGTTTTTATTCAGTCAGTCAATCAATCAGTGTGAGCGGACTGAAGACTGTAAACATATTGTGTGTGATAGGATGTCTTTTACTCTAAAATTCTTACATCTTCAAATAAAATACAATAGTATGGAGACTCAGTCAGTTAGTCAGTCAATCAAACAGCAAGAGCACATTGAGCGAATGCTTGTTAGAGAGTCCTCAAACTCTGCCTTTGAATGCTTAATCCGGTTAATAGCTTATCTTGTCCATATAAAAAGAGAGATGAATTACTTGTCTTGTTAGAGACAAAGATGTTCAAGTATTTTTTTTCAATATCGATGCACAGTTTTAACATTATACACTCAATCATTTAAATAAGTTGACCTTCAATAATTGGTGTAAAGAGTGAAAATAATGGCAGCATCTCAATATTGCTGTGTGGGGTGTCGATATGAGCTTGGAGACTTGATCACCACATACAAGTGTGTTTATGCCTCTCAAGTGAAAAACATTGAAACATCTCTTCTTTGTACAATAGGACATCTTTTCTTTTTACAATAAGACATCTCTTCTTTGTACAATAAGATTTTGTTAAAGTAAACACCGTCTTCAATGACGGATATGTATAAAGGGAATGAAGATAATAATACTAATGTTGTGTTTTTTCAGTGAAAGAAAAAAGGCAGCAGCAGCAGCATTTGGATATGAGGTGTAAGAGGGAAGATGTTTTCCACATACAAACTTTCAATGAGTCAGTCAGTCAGCCAGCTAGACTGGGTTGAACTATAAAGGCATTGTATGATAAATAATAGTTTTTTTGTTGATGGTTTTATTCAATTTAAAGCATCATAAAGTAGTTTTGGTGACATTAATAATAATAATAATAACAAATATTGATATTGATGATGTGTTTTTCCGTTGTAAGACAAAATTCAGCAATACAGTATGAGCAAGCCAAAATATAACAGAGGAACATCTCCTTCTCCTTTAACACCAACAGTAATGCACATCCAATGGGTTAGACTATAAACAACTTGAATAATAATAATAATGGCATTATTATTATTATTATGGCGCATACGGGCTCCATATTATTGTTATTATACAGGCACACGCAGCTACCCCGTGTGTGCCAGTAGGCGCCCGTGGGGTAGCCATAGAATACCTCCCAGGCAAAGCGATTGTGGTGGTGACAGGTAGAATGACCTAAGGCACGTGCGGAGCAGCGCAGGTGCTTGACCCTACCCGATATTCATCGATGGGGACAGCTGCTCTCCCTACAAGGCCTTACTCCTCCACCCTGCAGGTGCGTGTGAGAGAGTTGTGAGCGTGCTCAGTCTTTCTGTGGATTTTTGTGGTGGCGGGTGTCTGTGTGATGCTCATCCTCTGTCAGGAGAATTGTACTACTTTGTTTGTTGATGTGACACACCCGTGTGAAATATGATAAAAGGGATACCCTTAGTGTGTATAGAAATCTGATCATAGTGAAGTGAATGTGAAATAATGAAATAACAAGGAGTCATGTGTCTGGATTCAAGGGTATGTTAAATCTCTCATTTTAATATTACTATTATTTACCACATCTACTTACTCTTTTACTACTCTCTCTCTCTCTCTCTCTCTCTCTCTCTCTCTCTCTCTGCAGAGAGAGAGAGAGAGGGCTCACTCTCTCAAGGTCACTCTCTCTCTCTCTCTCTTTATTGCTGTTGTTAACTTTACATGTTCCATCTATGCCTTCTAATTCTATAGCATATGGAAACGCATACCCACCATACTCTTCACCTAACAAACAATCCTTTTTTATATTTTCTCCATGTAGTCTATGTTTTTTGAACTTGTATTATCTATTTTGATTTCTCCTTTCATCTCACTCACCTCCCCCATCTCATTGAACGATCTAATTTTATATTTTTCACATCTATTTTGATACATGTCCATTACATTTTCACTTCCCATTTCACTTCGCTCACTTCAATCATCTTCATTATCAATTTGCAACATCATATCATCTTGGAACATCACCAACATCATCATCTTGCAACATTGTGCAAAAGTTTATTCTTGCAACATTTTGCAACCGTTTAATCTTGCAACATCATCATTATAACCGTGCATCATCCTGCAATGAAATGTTGTCGGATGCCAGTGCACGGTTCTAGTCTCCTTCTTCTTTACTCAAGGTCACACCAGAAGGGCCCAAGGTCACACCAGAAGGGCCCAAGGTCACACCAGAAGGGACCAAGGTCACACCAGAAGGGGCCAAGGTCACACCAGAAGGGGCCAAGGTCACACCAGAAGGGGCCAAGGTCACACTAGAAGGGGCTAAGGTCACACAAGAAGGGGCTAAGGTCACACAAGAAGGGGCCAAGGTCACACCAGAAGGGGACAAGGTCACACCAGAAGGGGCCAAGGTCACACCAGAAGGGGCCAAGGTCACACCAGAAGGGGCCAAGGTCACACCAGAAGGGGCCAAGGTCACACCAGAAGGGGCCAAGGTCACACCAGAAGGGGCCAAGGTCACACCAGAAGGGGCCAAGGTCACACCAGAAGGGGCCTAGGTCACACTAGAAGGGGCTAAGGTCACACAAGAAGGGGCCAAGGTCACACCAGAAGGGGCCTAGGTCACACTAGAAGGGAACAAGGTCACACCAGAATCCAGTAAACACATAACATTTTGGAAACATTCATATGCATGTCACCATAGGTGTAGGAATAATTTGTCTTGAGAATGGTGCTGGTGTACGAAAACCCAACACGATTTAATAATATTACATACAATAGGCAGACAGTATTGCTGCTGTGTTGTATACACAAGTAAGTAAGTAATTATCAAAAGAAGGCACCAAACCGGGAAGGCTATGTAGCACCATCAAATACGCAAAATAATCAGAGGGCGCTAAATATCACCAAGGATGCCAATACGAGAACAAAAACGCATAAGGCGAACGATATCAAAAGTATCCGAGTCACCAAGAATTCTATCGAGGGACAGGTGACCGCGAGGGGCGGTCGGAAAGCAAGACACACGCTCGTCCTGGAAGTCAGGACATTCAAGAAGGACATGCACGACCGTAAGAGGGACAATGCAACTAGGACAATAAGGAGCAGGGCGGCGCTCCATCAAGTGACCATGGGTTAAGCGAGTATGGCCAATACGCAACCTCGCCAGAGCTGTTTCCCACCGCCGGTTACGGTGGAAGGAGGACGGCCACGAGGAAACACAACATTTAAGAGTACGTAGCTTGTTACCAGTAACAGACAACCAAGAAGCCTGCCAACGGGTAAGGACTGAGGAATGGATAACTGGGTAAAAGTCGGAATACGGAATGCCTTTACGAGAGATGGGACAAGAGCGGACAGCTTCCTTAGCGGCAGCATCCGCACGCTCATTTAAAGACACACCAATATGGCTGGGAACCCAACAAAACTCAACTGACTTAAATTTACTGTGAACGAGAAACAGCCAATGCTGGATCTCGACAACTACTGGATGAACCGGATTAAAGGACCCGAGAGCCATGAGGGCACTACGAGAGTCAACAACAACCACAAAGGAAGACTGACAACGAGAAAGCAGGAGACGAAGAGCATAGAGAATAGCATAAAGTTCTGCTGTAAAGATGCTAGACTCCGGAGGCAAGCGACACATATAAGTGCGATCAGGAAAAACAACAGAGTAGCCAACACCGTCCGCTGACTTAGACCCATCGGTGAAGACAGAAACGGAGCGGGAGTGAGAAGAAAAGTGCTCGAGGAAAAGGCGTTTTAGAACCGTAGGAGGGGTAAAAGCTTTAGTGATACGGGTCAAGGAAGTACAAAACCGCGGAAGAGGGACCCTCCACGGGGGCAAAGAAGGAACAACACGAGGAGAAACATCAGAAATACGAACGGAGAGAGAATCCTGTAGGCGAGATAACCGGACAGAAAGAGGGAGGTGGTGAAGAGGAACAGGAAACGCAGGAGGGGTAAAAGTTAAAGCACGACAGAGGCGAGAGGAAGGATGTTGCAAGGACCGCGCAAGATAGCGAAGACAGTAGCGATCACGGCGGTCCTGGAGAGACAGGAAGCCAGTGTCAACATACAAGCTAAGGATGGGAGTCGAACGAAAGGCACCAGAACTGAGGCGCAACCCAGTATGGTGCAAAGCATCAAGACGTCGAAGAGTAGAAGGAGAAGCAGACGAGTAAGCAGGGCAACCATAATCGAGTTTAGACAGGACGAGAGAGGAATGTAAAGCAAGGAGAGTGCGCCTATCTGCCCCCCAAGAAGTATGGGACAAGACCCGAAGGAGGGTAAGGGCCTTAGAGCACTCAACACGGAGGTAAGAGATATGGGGAGACCAAGACAAACGAGTGTCAAGGAATAACCCCAAAAGCTTCGCGGAATCCTTGTATTCAAGGGGATGACCATAAAGTGACAAAGAGGGACGAAGAACAACCCGTTTCCGCGTAAAAGTCATGGCACAAGTCTTAGAAGTAGAGAACTTGAAGCCATGACCTGTGGCCCAAGACGACACGGCATCAATTGCAAGTTGAAGCCGGCGTTGAAGGAGAGGCGAATCATCACCCTGACAACAAAGGGTAAGATCATCGACATAGAGAGCGGAGAAGACACCAGAAGGAAGAGAGGAAAGAAGACCATTGAGGGCAACAAGAAAAAGAGTAGTGCTCAGAACACTACCCTGGGGCACACCTTCGTATTGCTGAAAAAGAGGGAGAGAGAGCGGTACCAAGGCGCACCCGAAAGGAACGACGAGAGAGGAAGCTGCGGAGAAAGAGAGGGAGATGACCACGAAGGCCAAAAGAATGAAGTTGAGATAGGATATGATAACGCCAAGTGGTGTCATAAGCCTTTTCTAGGTCAAAAAGGACGGCAACAACGGAGGTCTTCGCAGCAAAAGCAGTACGAATATAGACCTCCAAGTTCACCAGGACATCTGTCGTGCTGCGGCACTTGCGGAAACCAAATTGAGAAGGGGAGAGGAGGTGATGGTGTTCCAGGAACCACATCAGACGAACGTTAACCATACGTTCAAAGAGTTTGCAGACACAACTTGTGAGAGCAATAGGGCGAAAGTCCTTAGGGGAAGTACCCAGAGACCCCGGTTTGCGAACAGGGAGGACAACGGCATCGAGCCAGTCCTCAGGGACTGACGACGACTCCCAGATCCGATTATACAGACTCAGTAAATACTGAGACGTGCTCGGAGGGAGATGGCGAAGCATCTCATAATGAATACCATCGGAGCCCGCCGCCGTAGAACCGCAGAGGGCCAGGGCAGAACGAAGTTCAGAGAGAGAGAAGGGATCATTATAGGGAAGCTGAAGATGAGTGCAGAAATCTAAAGGACGAGACTCAAAGACAGGTTTACGAAGAAGGAAAGATTGGGGAAGATGAAGACCAGAGCTAACAGAAGAAAAGTGGGAACCCAGTTCGGAAGCGACCTGCAACGGGTCCGCCACAAGAGTATCATGGAGGTGAAGGACCGGTGAAACATCGGGAACGAACTTACCCTCTATCTTGTGGATACGCTTCCAGATCTGGGCCAGAGGGGTCTCGGACGTAATTGTTGAGACATAAGATGCCCAACATTCACGTTTAGCCGTACGGATGGCCCTACGGGCCATCGCACTCGCTTTCCGAAAGAAAAGAAAAGAATCGGTCGTCTGCCTACGGCGGTGCCTCTTCCAGGCTGCACGCTTACAGCGGACAGCCCGAGCACAGTCCGCATTCCACCAGGGAACGCACTTCCGTGGACCGCGAGAGGAAGAGCGAGGAATAGAGCGGAGGGCAGCGTTGAAGACAGTGTCATGAAAAAGGAGGAGAGCGCGAGAGAGAGGCAGAAGGGAGAGGTCAGGGAGAGCAGCACTGAGGGTAAATAGGGTCCAGTCTGCCTTAGCAAACTGCCACCTAGGGAAAGAGAGGGAAGGGCGAAAAGAGAAAAAGGAAACAAGGATGGGGAAATGATCACTTCCATGGAGGTGATCAAGAACCTGCCACGTGAAATCTAAGTAAAGAGAAGAAGAGCAGAGAGAAAGATCAAGACAAGAAAGGGTGCGAGTCCGAGAGTCCAAATGAGTGGGCTCACCAGAATTCAGAAGAGACAAGGAAGAAGAGAGGAGAAACGGCTCAAGGAGGCGACCCCGGGTATTCGTCAGAACGTCACCCCAAAGAGAATGACGACAATTGAAGTCACCCAGCAGGAGCACAGGCTCCGGCAAGGAGTCCAGGAGGTGTTTCAAATCAGGAAGAGAGAGCGGGACACTCGGGGGGAGATAAATGGAACAAACTGTGTACCAGTTCCCCACAAAGATACGAGCAGCAGAACAATGGAGAGGCGAAGGAAAAAGTAAAGGAACAAAGGGAACATCAGCCCGAATCAAAAGAGCAGAAGAATTAGAAGCCCCAGCAATGGCTGGGGGGGGGGGAGAGAAAGGAATAGCCACGAAAACGACCAGGACGAGCACCAAGCATTGGCTCCTGGAGACAGACACAAAGGGGCGAAAACCGCGAAATCAGAAGTTGGAGTTCGAGGAAATTGGCGTAATAACCTCGAACGTTCCATTGAAGAATGGACAACGACGAGAAGAGAAAGGACAAAAACAGAGAACAAGGAAGAAACAAAGGCGAAAGAGCAACAGAGCACGTTAAAGAATATCAGGGTCGGGATCAGGGTCAGCAAAGTCAGGGTTAGGGGGCATGGGTAAACTGAGCAAAGACGGAGGGAAGGAAACGGGAGAACAGAGCAGAGGTGGGCGGGCAGGGTCAGGAGGAGGAAGAGGAGGAGACAACGGAGAGGAGCCGTCAAGGACAGCAGCAGGAGGAGGGGGAGTAGAAAGAGGGGAGTGCACCCCCAGCAAGAGCAGCAACCGAAAGGGAAGCAGGGGCCAAAGAAACCTCCATAGCAGGAACAGGGGGCGCAAGCACTGAAACGGGAGGGGAAGGAGCAACAGAGCCAGAAGGAGGAGCTGAGGAAGAAAGCGAAGCCTTCTTACCCGCCGGGGAAGAGGAAGGAGAGGAGCCAGGCTTACGCTTCTGACTTAAAGAGACCGGTGTCCCAGCAACTACGTACCGGGCAACGGATTCCAGTGTCTCAACAGGAGAAGTCGAACGAGAGCACACACGACGGCCGTTAGGAGAGCGATGGACATCCGCCCGCACCGACAGGCGGTGGGGAGAGCCAATAGATGGAGGAAGAGGATGGGAAGGAGGATCGGAGGGGGACGAGGAAGAAGACACAGAAGACACGACAGACCGGGTAGAAGGAAGGGGAACCCCAGACAGAGGACCAGGAGGAGGATCCTTCGGGAGAGAACCCAAAGGAACAGAGGAGGGGGCAGCGGGCGCATCAGGGTCCAAGGCCCGGAAACGGTTGTGAGTCTGAGGAAGGCGGGAAGGACGAGGAGAGGAAGAGCGCAACACGCGAGCATAAGAGATATTAGCATAAGGCGGGAGCCGGCGAACCTGGCGCCTCGCCTCAGGAAAAGATAAACGCTCCCGGTGCTTCAGGTTGAGGACGGCTGCCTCAAGCTTGTAATGGACACACGCACGGGAGAAGGTAGGATGGGCCCCACCGCAGTTGAGGCAACGAGCCTGGGGAGAAGTGCACTCCGACTTAGAGTGACCTTCGCCACCACACAAAGGACAGAGAGAGACAGTCCCGGAGCAGCGGAGGGCACCATGCCCAAACCTCCAGCACTTGTTGCAGAGCCGAGGAGAAGGAATGTACTCCTGGACAGAGCACCTGGCACCAGCAAGAATGACAGAGGGTGGAAGGGTCCTACCATCAAAGGTAATCTTCACAACCCGGAGGGGTTGACGGCGACTACCACGAGGGGGACGAGTAAACGTGTCCACCTGGAGAATAGAATGGCCCTGGGCAGCGAGGATATGGCGAATATCGTCGTGGCAGTCGCGCAGGTCCCGAACACCGGTTGCAACATGGGGCGGGAGCAAAATAGTGACAACACTGGCATTCAACTGAGCATTCTTCGAGACCCGAACGGGGGTCTCGCCAAGGCAGGATAAGGCAGCCAAGCGGGAAGCAGCATCCTAAGAAGGAGCAGCAACGACACATGTACCGAGACGAGTGGGGTTGAAAGTAATGGAGGCATCCACGGAATCAATGAGATGTCGATGAAGGGAGAAATCGTCAGGAGGCGCAGAATCAAGAGGGAGGAGATCAAAATATTTGGCCCACGAAGCGGGACCAAACAAGGCTTGATAGGTAGCAGAACTGGAAGGAATCGAGCGAGGGCGGCCGTGACGAGGACGGCGGTGAGAACCCCCAGAGAGAGAGGGGTTAAAAGGCGCAGTAGTTACAACTAGAGAAGGAGCCACGCCAGGGGACGAGGTAGTCACCACTGGGGGCTTGGGGCTCGACCCAACCACAGAGGAGGGAGGGGAGCCAGGGAAAGGAGTCAGAGAGGCCAAAGGAGGAGCAAGGTCGGGGCCCAATGCAGCGGAGGCTACAGAGCCCGGTCTTCCAATACGGACCGACTCGGGGGCTTGGTCGCCCACCCCACGAGCCTGAGAAGGTAAGCCAGAAGCAGCCGAAACAGGGGTTATCATCTTGACGAAATGAAGAATTCACTCACGAATGTGCCCCCACACCCACCATGGAGCCACAATTAGAGGCAGGACACCCAACAAGAAGCTATCGCCGATCTTGTCGGGGCCTCCTAGGAGTGCGTCGTGAGTATACGCCCCACAAACGCCACCTTAAGAAACCGACAGTCCGTCGAGATCGGGTTCAGTGACGAAGTGGGGATTGACAATAAAAGGTTCCCCTCGCTCTCGACGTCGGGTACTGCAGTTCTACGGGTGCATGAGTATGCCTCCTCAAGCACCCGGGCGTCAAAATAGAAGAAGTCCATGGAAGAACCAGAACGAGCAAAAGGTCGGCAGGAAACGGCAAGCAGATAGGAGAAGAGGGGGGAGAAAAACGAAACAGAAGGAAAAGGAAAAGATGCCCAGCAAAATTGGAGAGGACGGCAGCAGGAGCACAAGGCTAGAAAAGGACAGAGGACTGTCCCAAGGAGCATCACACTCCGGCAGCCGCCCACTAAGCCCCCACACGGCGACAACGAGCTGAGCGGGGAGGGGGTTGTATACACAAGTTAACCCATAGAAAATGTAGCTTGTAGTGAAATTTTCCATCAATAGAAAATGAGATATCATTGCCACATAGTGCTCTAAATTCACCAGCTATTATGTTGGGAATTATTCTTAAATACAGTAGTCTTTGGAATTATTACATCATAAAAACATCTCATTTCAATTAACTTAATTATTAGTATCATAATAGAGTAAACTTGACCCTTCTACCACATATTGACATCCGGACAAATTGAGCCAGGAGAGTGGTGGTGGTGAAGTTCAGCCATTGTTAAGATCAGAGGCGCTGGGGATCCCCCCCTCATCATCCTTCTCTTACCCCTCTCCTCGTCCCCTTCCTTTTTCTACCCCCTCCCCTCTCTCCCTTCTCTTCACCTTCTTCCTCATCCTCATTATCTTTCTCTTACCCCTCCCCTCTTCCCCTTCCTTCTCTTACCCCTCCCCTCTCTCCCTCCTCTTCCCCCTCATCCTCCTTCTCTTACCCTTTTCCTCTTCCCCTTCCATCTCTTATCCCTCCCCTATCTTCCTCCTCTTCCCCCTCATCCTCCTTCTCTTACCCCTCCCCTCTTCTCCTTTCTTCTCTTACCCCTCCCCTATTCCCCTTCCTTCTTTCCCCCCTCTTCCGTCTCCTCCTCATCCTCCTCCTATTCACCCTCCCCCTCTTACCTCTACTACTCCTTCCCCTCCTATTCTTCCCCTTCCTTTTTCTCCTCCGTCAATTAATTCCCCCCTCCCCGACGTCCTCCTCATTCCACCTCCTCATTTCCTCCCCCCTCTTCCTCTTTCCTCCCAGACTTTAACCTTCCTCCTCCACCTCATCCTCCTTCTCCTCCCCCTGTTCCTCCTCCTCCTCCTCCTCCCTCCTTGCCCTCCTCCTACAGGCTACTACACAACACTGCTTACCACGCTACTTCACCACCCTACTACAACAGACTGCTACACCATACCAGTACTTCAGACTACTACACCATGCTACTACACCACGCTACTACACCATGCTACTACACCACGCTACTACACCACGCTACTACACCACACTACTACACCATGCTACTACACCACGCTACTACACCATGCTACTACACCACACTATTACACCACGCTACTACACCATGCTACTACACCATGCTACTACACCACGCAACTACACCATGCTGCTGCACCACACTACTACACCACACTACTACACCATGCTGCTGCACCACACTACTACACCACGCTACTACACCATGCTACTACACCACACTACTACACCACACTACTACACCATGCTACTACACCATGCTACTACACCACACTACTACACCATGCTACTACACCACACTACTACACCATGCTACTACACCACACTACTACACCATGCTACTACACCATGCTACTACACCATGCTGCTGCACCACGCTACTACACCACACTACTACATTATGCTGCTGCGCCATGCTACTACACCACACTACTACACCACACTACTAAACCATGCTACTACACCACACTACTACACCATGCTGTTGCACCATGCTACTACACCACACTACTACACCACACTACTACACCATGCTACTACACCACACTACTGCACCACACTACTACACCATGCTACTACACCACACTACTACACCATGCTGCTGCACCACACTACTACACCACGCTACTACACCACACTACTACACCACACTACTACACCATGCTACTACACCATGCTACTACACCATGCTACTACACCACACTACTACACCACACTACTACACCATGCTACTACACCACACTACTACACCATGCTACTGCACCACACTACTACACCACACTACTACACCATGCTACTACACCACACTACTACACCACACTACTACACCACACTACTACACCACACTACTACACCATGCTGCTGCACCACGCTACTACACCACACTACTACATTATGCTGCTGCGCCATGCTACTACACCACACTACTACACCATGCTACTACACCACACTACTACACCACACTACTACACCACACTACTACACCACACTACTACACCATGCTGCTACACCACACTACTACACCACACTACTACACCATGCTACTACACCACACTACTACACCACACTACTAGACCATGCTGTTGCACCATGCTACTACACCACACTACTACACCATGCTACTACACCATGCTGCTGCACCACACTACTACACCATGCTACTACACCATGCTACTACACCATGCTACTACACCATGCTACTACACCACACTACTACACCACACTACTACACCACACTACTACACCACGCTACTACACCATGCTACTACACCATGCTACTACACCATGCTACTACACCACACTACTACACCATGCTACTACACCATGCTGCTGCACCACGCTACTACACCACACTACTACACCACACTACTACACCATGCTACTACACCACACTACTACACCACACTACTACACCATGCTACTACACCATGCTACTACACCATGCTACTACACCATGCTACTACACCATGCTACTACACCATGCTACTACACCACACTACTACACCATGCTACTACACCACACTACTACACCACACTACTACACCACACTACTACACCACACTACTACACCATGCTACTACACCACACTACTACACCATGCTACTACACCACGCTACTACACCATGCTACTACACCACACTACTACACCACGCTACTACACCACACTACTACACCACACTACTACACCATGCTACTACACCACACTACTACACCATGCTACTACACCATGCTACTACACCATGCTACTACACCACGCTACTACACCATGCTACTACACCATGCTACTACACCATGCTACTACACCACACTACTACACCATGCTACTACACCACGCTACTACACCACACTACTACACCACACTACTACACCATGCTACTACACCATGCTACTACACCACACTACTACACCATGCTACTACACCATGCTACTACACCATGCTACTACACCATGCTACTACACCACACTACTACACCATGCTACTACACCATGCTACTACACCATGCTACTACACCATGCTACTACACCACACTACTACACCACACTACTACACCACACTACTACACCATGCTACTACACCACACTACTACACCATGCTACTACACCATGCTACTACACCACACTACTACACCATGCTACTACACCACACTACTACACCATGCTACTACACCACACTACTACACCATGCTACTACACCACACTACTACACCATGCTACTACACCATGCTGCTGCACCACGCTACTACACCATGCTACTACACCACACTACTACACCATGCTACTACACAACACTACTACACCACACTACTACACCATGCTACTACACCATGCTACTACACCATGCTGCTGCACCATGCTGCTGCACCACGCTACTACACCATGCTGCTGCACCATGCTACTACACCATGCTGCTGCACCATGCTACTACACCATGCTGCTGCACCATGCTACTACACCATGCTACTACACCACACTACTACACCATGCTGCTGCACCATGCTACTACACCACACTACTACACCATGCTGCTGCACCATGCTACTACACCACACTACTACACCATGCTACTACACCACACTACTTCACCATGCTGCTGCACCATGCTACTACACCACACTACTACACCATGCTACTACACCACACTACTACACCATGCTACTACACCACACTACTACACCATGCTGCTGCACCATGCTACTACACCACACTACTACACCATGCTACTACACCACACTACTACACCATGCTGCTGCACCAGGCTACTACACCATGCTGCTGCACCACACTACTACACCATGCTACTACACCACAGTACTACACCATGCTACTACACCACACTACTACACCATGCTGCTGCACCATGCTACTACACCACACTACTACACCAGGCTACTACACCATGCTGCTGCACCATGCTACTACACCATGCTGCTGCACCACACTACTACACCATGCTACTACACCATGCTACTACACCATGCTGCTGCACCATGCTACTACACCACACTGCTACACAAGGCTACTACACCAGGCAACTACACCAGGCTACTACACCATGCTACTACATAATGCTACTACATAATGCTACTACACCAGGGTGCTACACCTGGCTATTATACAACGCTACTACAAAATGCTACTACACCAGGCTACTACACACTATTTCACCAGGCGGCTACACCATGCCACTGCTCTGGGCGGGCGAGGGCGGGGAAGGAAGGAGGAGGAGGGTGAGGAGGAATGAGGAGGAGGAAGGAGGAGAAGGGCGAGGAGGAAGGAGGAGAAGGGCGAGGAGCAGGAGAAGGAGGAGGAGGAGGGAGAGGGAGGGTGAGGGTGAGGAGGAGGAGGAGGAAGAATTCCAGGTAAGAGGATGAGGGCGAGGAGAAAGGAGAATGAGGTCGAGGAGGAAGGAGGAGGAGGGCGAGGAAGGAGGAGGAGGGCGAGGAGGAATGAGGAGGAGGAAGGAGGAGGAGGGCGAGGAGGAAGGAGCATGGCAAGGAGGAAAAAGGAGGAGCAGGAGGAGGAGGGCGAGGAAGAAGGAGTAGGAGGGCGAGGAGAAAGGAGGAGGAGGAGGGTGAGGAGGAAGGAGAAGGAGGAGGGCGAGGACGAAGGAGAAGGAGGAGGGCGAGGACGAAGGAGGAGGAGGAGGAGAAGAGCAAGGAGGAAGGAGGAGGAGAGTGAGGAGGAAGGCGGAGGAGGGCGAGGTAGAGGAGGAAGAAGGATGAGAAAGACGAGGAAGGAGTAGGTCTAAGAGGAAGGAGGAAGAAGGGGGGGAGGGAAGGAGCAGGACGTCTGGGGAGGAAAGGGTGGAATTAGGTAACAGAGAAGAAGAGTAGGGGGAAGAATAGCAGGAGTAGGAATAAAAGAGGTAGGAGGGGGGGGGAAAGAGGAGGAGGAGTAAGAGAAGAGGGATGAGAAGGAAGGGGAAGTGGAGGGCGAGAGGGTAGGGGGAAGAGGAGGGGAGAGGGGTGGGGTAAGAGAAGGAGGATGAGGAGATGGTAGGGGTACGAGAAGGGGATGAGAAGGAAGAGGAGGGGGAGAGAGGAGTGGGTTAGGGTAGGGGAAGAGGAGGGGGAGGCGTAAGAGAAGGTGGGTAAGAAGGGGGGAGGGGTTTGAGAAGGGGAATGAGGAGGAAGGGGAAGAGGGGATCGGTAAGAGAAGGGGGATGAGGAGGAAGGGGAAGAGCAGGGGGAGGGGTAAGAGAAGGGGGATGAGGAGGAAGGGGAAGAGAGGAGGGGCAAGAGAAGGGTAAATGAGGAGGAAGGGGAAGAGGAGGAGGGAGGGGTAAAATAATGGGGATGTGGAGGAAGAGAAAGAGGGGAGGGGTAAGATAAGAGGGATGAGGAGGAAGGGGGAAGAGAAGGGGGGGAGAGAGGAGTTGTAAGAGAAGGGGGATGATAAGGACGGGGAAGGGAGGAGGGGTAAGACAAGGGGGAAAGAGGGGAGGGGTAAGAGAAAGAAGGGGCTGAGCAGGGGAGGGGGTGATGGTCACTATGCGCTGGTGTAAACACTGACCCACCACGGTGATGGTCAGCTGGGTACTGGCTGATCGCCTGTTGGGACACTCACGACAACTGTCGCTGCCTCACCAGCCATTGTTCAATTTATAATATTAATTTAATTCAGAAGTAAAATCAGAGATAAAGTTATTTAAAACATTATTATCTGATTCTTTATTTTTCTTGCTGTGTTTTATGAAGATGAACACACCATATTATATCTACCAAGACATGCCTGTATAATCCAGCGCCCCCCTAACACGTCATTGCAACTGTTGTAAGCCTACAGTGTACATGCCCCAGTCGTCACACAGATCCTGTTTCACTCCCTCCCCATCTTCTCCTACCCTCCTTACTCTCTTCCCCCTCCTTCCTCCTCATCCCCTTCTCTTTCCTCCTCATCCCCTTCTCTTACCCCTCCCCCCATCTTTTCCCCTCTTCTTTCCCCCTCCTCCTCATCCCCCCTTCTCTTACCCCCTCCCCCTCCTTACCCCCCTTCTCTTACTCCTTCCCCCTACCCTCTCCCCCTTCCTTCACTCCTCCTCCTCTTTGTCCTCCCCCTCTTACCTCTACTACTTGTACCCCTGCTATTCTTCTTCCTCCTCTTCTCCTCCATCACTTAGTTCCCCCCTCCCTGACGTCCTCCTTTCCCCCTCTTCCTCTTTCCTTCTAGACCTACTCCTTCCTCCTCTACCTCATCCTCCTTCCTTCTCTGCCTCGACCTCCTCCTCCAACTCTTCCTCCTTGAGCTCCTCTATCTTCTACTCTTCCTCCTCAACCTACTCCCCTTTCCTCCTCACTCTCCTCCTCCTTCCTCCTTCCCCTACTCCTCCTTCTCCTCCTCCTTACTCCTCGCCCACTTCCTCCTTTCTCCTCTCCCTCCTCCTCCTTAAACCTCACCTTCCTCCTCGTCCTACTCCTTTCTCGCCCTCCTCCTCCTTCCTCCTCGCCCTACTCCTCCTCCTTCCTTCTTGCCCTCCTTCTCCTTCCTCCTAGTCCATCTCTTCCTTGCCCTCCTCCTCCTTCCTTCTCGCTCTCTTCCTACTCTTTCAACCTCTCCTTCCTCCTCGCCCTCCTCTCCCTCTTCCTCCGTAAGTACAGTATGGATGCACTTCGATACTTCCCTTCCCCTCCTCGTCCTTGACTTCTGTAGTTCTGAGGTGTTGCATGGTGAGTTGTACTCACTTACATGCACTCACTTAGTTGCTCTCGTGTAGTTGTACTCACCTACATGCACTCCCCTAGTTGCTTTCATTCAGTTGTACTCACCTACTTGTATCCATCTAGCAGTGTTCACCAAGGTGTACTCACCTAGCTACTTGTACTCTCCTAGTTGCACTCATGTTGTTGTACTTGCCTAGTTATACTCACCTATTTGTACTTCGGTGATATTTAATGTAAAATCTACTATAATAGAGATGCATGCAATAAAGAGGTATTTTGATGCACTCTAATTTTTTATAAGAAAAAAATAGTAAATTAAATGTTGTGTGTGTCCTTCATAAACCTATGCAGCAGCATTTTCCATTTATGTTGATGTATTATGCATAAAGTACCGAAATGTAATTTAAATATAAAAACAGTATTACTGAATACAGCATTTAACAAACAGGGTTATAAAAACCATTTTTAGCAAGACCATAATAAAAAGTAAATGTTTCACACGTCTATCATACAACTAAGACACAGCATTCACAATTTATATGTATAATGAACATAAATTTAATATTTAAACATGAACAAAATATTTTTTAATAAATAAAGGTGAAACTTGTGTAAGAAAAGGCAGCATTTGCTGTATTACATAAAAAAATATTTACCATTCTTGGGTTAAAGGCTGCACATGTGCGTGTTGAACCACACATGAAACTTATCTCTCCCCACAACCATGTTGAAACTGTGATGAAGGTTTCCAAAACGTTTTGTGTTTGCTATGTAGTGTGTTAGTGGTGTTGAAGTGGTGGCATTGGTAGTGGTGGTACAGTAGCTGTGGTGGTGTGATAGTGTAGTAGTTGTGGTGTGGTAGTGTAGTAGTGGTGGTGGTGTGGTAATGGTGGTATGGTAGTGGTGGTAGCAGTGGAAGTGGTAGTGGTGGTGTGGTACTGTTGTAGTTGTGGTAGTTGTGATATGGTAGTGGTGGTGTGGTACTGATGTAGTTGTGGTAGTGGCAGTGATGTTGTGATAGTGGTTGTGTGTGTGTAGTGCTGATAGTTGTGATGAGGTAGTTGTGGTAGAGGTGGTGTTATAGTGGTTTTGTAGTTGTGGTAGTGATTGTGTGGTTGTTCTGATGTGGTAGTGGTGGAAGTGGTAGTGATGATGCTATAGCAGTGGTGTCGTACTGCTGGTAGTTGTGGTATTGGTAGTGTGGTAGTGGTTGTGGTGGTGAACTTGTGGTGGTGTGGTAGTGGTTGTGGTGGTGAACTTGTGGTGGTGTGGTAGTGGGTGTGGTTGTGGTGGTGAGGTTGTGGTGGTGTGGTAGTGGTGGTGTGGTAGTGGTGTTATTGGTAGTGTGATAATGGTAGGTTTGTAGAGGTGGTGTGATAGTGGTGGTATGGTAATGGTTGTGGCGGTAGTGATAATGTGGAAGTGGTAGTGTGGTAATAGTGGTGTGGTAGTGATGGTGTGGTACTGCTGGTAGTGGTGGTAGTATAGTAGTGATGGTGTGATCCTGCTGGTAGTGGTGGTAGTCATAGTGTGGTAGTGGTTGTGTGGTAGTCATAGTGTGGTAGTGGTGGTGTGGAAGTCATAGTGTGGTACTGCTAGTAGTGATAGTGTGGTAGTGGTGATGTGGTAGTAGTAGTGAAATTGTGGAAGTGTGATTGGGGTGGTAGTGGTAATGTTGTAATGGGAGTAGTGGTAGTGGTTGTAGTTGTGGTAGAAGTGGTAGGGGTGGTAGTGATAGAGTGGTTTTGGTGATGTGGTTGTGGTAGTGGTGGTGTGGTTGTGGTATTGGCGGTGTTGTAGTGGTGGTGTGGTATTGGTGGAGTGGTAGTGGTAGTTGTGATGTGGTTGTGGTGGTGTTGTGGTGAGAAGAGGGAGTTGGGTGGTGTGGTGCTTAGACGGGGGTGATGGGTGGAGTGAGGTTGAGAGGGAGGTGTTGGGTGGTGTGGTGTTGAGAGGGAGGTGTTGGGTGGTGTGGTGTTATGTTGAGAGGGGGTGTAGTGTTGAGTGGGGGTGTTTGTGGTGTGGTGTTGAGAGGGAGGTGTTGGGTGGTGTGGTGTTGAGAGGAGGTGTTGAGTGGTGTGGTGTTGAGAGAGAGGTGTTTAGTGGTGTGGTGTTGAGAGGGGGTGTTGGGTGGTGTGGTGTTGAGAAGGGGGAGTTGGGAGGTGTGGTGTTGAGAGGTAGGTGTTGAGAGGGAGGTGTTGGGTGGTGTGGTGTTGAAAGGGGGGTGTTGGGTGGTGTGGTGTTGCAAGGGAGGTGTTGGATGGAGTGGTGTTGATAGAGGGTGTATGGTGGTGTGGTGTTGAGAGGGGGTGTATGGTGGTGTGGTGTTGAGAGTGGGTGTATGGTGGTGTGGGGTTGAGAGGGGGTGTTGGGTGGTGTGGTGTTCAGAGGGGGGTGTATGGTGGTGTGGTGTTGAGAGGGGGTGTGGGGTTGAGAGGGAGGTGTTGGGTGGTGTGGTGTTGAGAGGGGGTGTTGGTTGGTGTGGTGTTGGGAGGGGGGTGTTGGGTGGTGTGGTGTTGAGAGTGGGTGTATGGTGGTGTGGTGTTGAGAGGGGGTGTTGGGTGGTGTGGTGTTCAGAGGGGGGTGTATGGTGGTGTGGTGTTGAGAGGGAGGTGTTGGGTGGTGTGGTGTTGAGAGGGGGTGTTGGTTGGTGTGGTGTTGGGAGGGGGGCGTTGGATGTGTGGTGTTGAGAAGGTGTTGGGAGGTGTGGTGTTGAGAGGGAGGTGTTGGGTAGTGTGGTGTTGAGAGGGGGTGTTGGGTGGTGTGGTGTTGAGAAGGGGGGTGTTGGGTTGTGTGGTGTTCAGAGGGAGGTGTTGGGTGGTGTGGTGTTGAGAAGGAGGTGTTGGGTGGTGTTGATAGGGGGTGTATGGTGGTGTAGTGTTGAGAGGGGATGTGGGTGGTGTGGGGTTGAAAGGGAGGTGTTTGGTGGTGTTTTGTTGGGAGGGGGTGTTGGGTGGTGTGGTGTTGAGAAGGAGGTGTTGGGTGGTGTGGTGTTAAGAGGGGGGTGTTTGTGGTGTGGTGTTAAGAGGGGGGTTTTTGTGGTGTGGTGTTGAGAGGGGGGGTTTGTGGTGTGGTGTTGAGAGGGGGTGTTTGTTATGTGGTGTTGAGAGAGGGTGTTGGGTGGTGTGGTGTTGAGAGTGGGGTGTAGTATTGAGAGGGGGGTTTAGAGTAGTATAGTGTTGAGTTGGGGTGTTTGTGGTGTGGTGTTGAGAGGGGGTCTTGGGTGGTGTAGTGGTGTGAGAGGATGTTGCTGGTGTTGTGTTGAGAGTGGGGTGTTGGGTGGTTTGGTGTTGAGAGGGGGGTGTTTGTGGGGTGGTATTGAGAGGGAGGTGTTGAGTGGTGTTGTGTTGAGAGGGAGGTGTTGGGTGTTGTGGTGTTGAGAGGGAGGTGTTGGGTGGTGTGGTGTTGAGAGGGAGGTGTTGGGTGGTGTGGTGTTGAGAGGGAGGTGTTGGGTGGTGTGGTGTTGAGAGGGAGGTGTTGGGTGGTGTGGTGTTGTGTTGAGAGGGGGGTGTAGGGTTGTGTAGTGTTGAGTGGGGGTGTTTGTGGTGTAGTGTTGAGAGAGAAGTGTTTAGTTATGTTGTGTTGAGAGGGAGGTGTTGGGTGGTGTGGTGTTGAGAAGGGGGTGTTGGGAGGTGTGGTGTTGAGAGGGAGGTGTTGGGTGGTGTGGTTTTGAGAGGGAGGTGTTGGGTGGTGTGGTTTTGAGAGGGAGGTGTTGGGTGGTGTGGTTTTGAGAGGGAGGTGTTGGGTGGTGTGGTTTTGAGAGGGAGGTGTTGGGTGGTGTGGTGTTGAGAGGGGGTGTTGGGTGGTGTGGTGTTGAGAAGGGGGTGTTGGGAGGTGTGGTGTTAAGAGGTAGGTGTTGAGAGGGAGGTGTTGGGTGGTGTGGTGTTGAAAGGGGGTGTTGAGTGGTGTGGTGTTGCGAGGGAGGTGTTGGATGGAGTGGTGTTGATAAGGGGTGTTTGTGGTGTTGAGAGAAGGTGTATGGTGGTGTGGTGTTGAGAAGGGGTGTGGGTGGTGTGGGGTTAGGAGGGAGGTGTTGGGTGGTGTGGTGTTGAGAAGGAGGTGTTGGGTGGTGTTGATAGGGGGTGTATGGTGGTTTGGTGTTGAGAGGGGGTGTATGGTGGTGTGGTGTTGAGAGTGGGTGTATGGTGGTGTGGTGTTGAGAGGGGGTGTTGGGTGGTGTGGTGTTCAGAGGGGGGTGTATGGTGGTGTGGTGTTGAGAGGGAGGTGTTGGGTGGTGTGGTGTTGAGAGGGGGTGTTGGTTGATGTGGTGTTTGGAGGGAGGCGTTGGATGTGTGGTGTTGAGGAGAAGGTGTTGGGAGGTGTGGTGTTGAGAGGGAGGTGTTGGGTAGTGTGGTGTTGAGAGGGGGTGTTGGGTGGTGTGATGTTGAGAAGGAGGGTGGTGGGTTGTGTGGTGTTGAGAGGGGGTGTTTGTGGTGTGGTGTTAAGAGGGGGGTGTTTGTTGTGTGGTGTTGAGAGGGGGGGTGTTTGTGGTGTGGTGTTGAGAGGGGGTGTTTGTGGTGTGGTGTTGAGAGAGGGTGTTGGGTGGTGTGGTGTTGAGAGGGGGTGTAGTATTGAGAGGGGGGTTTAGAGTAGTATAGTGTTGAGTGGGGGTGTTTGTGGTGTGGTGTTGAGAGGGGGTCTTGGGTGGTGTGGTGTTGAGAGGGGGGTGTTTGTGGTGTGGTATTGAGAGAGAGGTGTTGGGTGGTGTGGTGTTGAGAGGGAGGTGTTGGGTGTTGTGGTGTTGAGAGGGGGTGTTTGTGGTGTGGTGTTGAGAGGGGGTCTTGGGTGGTGTGGTGTTGAGGGGGGGGTGTTTGTGGTGTGGTATTGAGAGGGGGTTTTGGGTGCTGTTGTGTTGAGAAGGGGGTGTTGGGAGGTGTAGTATTGAGAGGGAGGTGTTGGGTAGTGTGGTGTTGAGAGGTTGGTGTTGGGTGGTGTGGTGTTGAGAGGGAGGTGTTGGGTGGTGTGGTGTTGCGAGGGGGGTGTTGGGTGGTATGGTGGTGAGAGGGACGTGTTGGGTAGTGTGGTGTTGAAAGGGGGGTGTTGGGAGGGGGTGTTGGGTGGTGTTGTGTTGCGAGGGAGGTGTTGGATGAAGTGGTGTTGAGAAGGGGTGTTTGTGGTGTTGAGAGAGGGTGTATGGTGGTGTGGTGTTAAGAGGGGGTGTGGGTGGTGTGGGGTTAAGAGGGAGGTGTTTGGTGGTGTGGTGTTGATAAGGGGTGTTTGTGGTGTTGAGAGAAGGTATATGGTGGCATGGTGTTGAGAGGGGGTGTTGGGTGGTGTGGTGTTCAGAGGGGGGTGTATGGTAGTGTGGTGTTCAGAGGGGGTGTGGGGTTGAGAGGGAGGTGTTGGGTGGTGTGGTGTTGAGAGGGGGTGTTGGTTGGTGTGGTGTTGGGAGGGGGTGTTGGGTGGTGTGGTGTTGAGAAGGTGTTGGGAGGTGTGGTGTTGAGAGGGAGGTGTTGGGTAGTGTGGTGTTGAGAGGGGGTGTTGGGTGATGTGGTGTTGAGAAGGGGGGTGTTGGGTTGTGTGGTGTTGAGAGGGAGGTGTTGGGTGGTGTGGTGTTGAGAAGGTGGTGTTGGGTGGTATTGATAGGGGGTGTATGGTGGTGTGGTGTTGAGAGGGGGTGTTGGGTGGTTTGGTGTTCAGAGGGGGGTGTATGGTGGTGTGGTGTTGAGAGGGGGTATGGGTTTGAGAGGGAGGTGTTGGGTGGTGTGGTGTTGAGAGGGGGTGTTGGTTGGTGTGGTGTTGGGAGGGGGGTGTTGGGTGGTGTGGTGTTGAGAAGAAGGTGATGGGAGGTGTGGTGTTGAGAGGGAGGTGTTGGGTAGTGTGGTGTTGAGAGGGGGTGTTGGGTGGTGTGGTGTTGAGAAGGGGGGTGTTGGGTTGTGTGGTGTTGAGAGGGAGGTGTTGGGTGGTGTGGTGTTGAGAAGGAGGTGTTGGGTGGTGTTGATAGGGGGTGTATGGTGGTGTGGTGTTGAGAGGGGATGTGGGTGGTGTGGGGTTGAGAGGGAGGTGTTGGGTGGTGTGGTGTTGGGAGGGGGTGTTGGGTGGTGAGGTGTTGAGAAGGAGGTGTTGGGAGGTGTGGTGTTGAGAGGGGGTGTTTGTGGTGTGGTGTTGAGAGGGGGGTGTTTGTGGTGTGGTGTTGAGAGGGGGTGTTTGTGGTGTGGTGTTGAGAGAGGGTGCTGGGTGGTGTGGTGTTGATAGGGGGGTGTAGTATTGAGAGGGGGGTTTAGAGAAGTATAGTGTTGAGTAGGGGTGTTTGTGGTGTGGTGTTGAGAAAGGGGTCTTGGGTGATGTGGTGTTGTGAGGGGATGTTGCTGGTGTTGTGTTGAGAGTTGGGTGTTGGGTGGTGTGGTGTTGAGAGGGGGGTGTTTGTGGTGTGGTATTGAGAGGGAGGTGTTGGGTGGTGTGGTGTTGAGAGGGAGGTGTTGGGTGGTGTGATGTTGAGAGGGAGGTGTTGGGTGGTGTGGTGTTGAGAGGGAGGTGTTAGGAGCTGTGGTGTTGAGAGAGAGGTATTTAGTGGTGTGGTGTTGAGAGGGGGTGTTGGGTGGTGTGGTGTTGAGAAGAGGGTGTTGGGAGGTGTGGTGTTGAGAGGGAGGTGTTGGGTAGTGTGGTGATGAGAGGGATGTGTTGGGTGGTGTGGTTTTGAGAGGGAGGTGTTTAGTGGTGTGGTGTTGAGAGGGGGTGTTGGTTGGTGTTGTGTTGAGAAGAGGGTGTTGGGAGGTGTGGTGTTGGGAGGTGTGGTATTTAGAGGGAGGTGTTGGGTAGTGTGGTGTTGAGAGGTTGTTGTTGGGTGGTGTGGTGTTGAGAGGGAGGTGTTGGGTGGTGTGGTGTTGAGAGGGGGGTGTTGGGTGGTGTGGTGTTGAGAGGGAGGTGTTGGGTGGTGTGGTGTTGAGAGGGGGGTGTTGGGTGGTGTGGTGTTGAGAGAGAGGTGTTTAGTTTTATGGTGTTGAGAGGGGGTGATGGGTGGTGTGGTGTTGAGAACGGGGTGTTGGGAGGTGTGGTGTTGAGAGGGACGTGTTGGGTAGTGTGGTGTTGAGAGGTAGGTGTTGGGTGGTATGGTGTTGAGAGGGAGGTGTTGGGTAGTGTGGTGTTGAAAGGGGGGTGTTGGGAGGGGGTGTTAAGTGGTGTTGTGTTGCGAGGGAGGTGTTGGATGAAGTGGTGTTGAGAAGGGGTGTGTGTGGTGTTGAGAGAGGGTGTATGGTGGTGTGGTGTTGAGAGGGGGTGTGGGTTGCGTGGGGTTAAGAGGGAGGTGTTTGGTGGTGTGGTGTTGATAAGGGGTGTTTGTGGTGTTGAGAGAAGGTGTATTGTGGTGTGGTGTTGAGAGGGGGTGTTGGGTGGTGTGGTGTTCAGAGGGGGGTGTATGGTGGTGTGGTGTTCAGAGGGGGTGTGGGGTTGAGAGGGAGGTGTTGGGTGGTGTGGTGTCGAGAGGGGGTGTTGGTTGCTGTGGTGTTGGGAGGGGGGTGTTGGGTGGTGTGGTGTTGAGAAGGTGTTGGGAGGTGTGGTGTTGAGAGGGAGGTGTTGGGTAGTGTGGTGTTGAGAGGGGATGTTGGGTTGTGTGGTGTTGAGTGGGAGGTGTTGGGTGGTGTGGTGTTGAGAAGGAGGTGTTGGGTGGTATTGATAGGGGGTGGGTGATGGTGTGGTGTTGAGAGGGGGTGTGGGTGGTGTGGGGTTGAGAGGGAGGTGTTGGGTGGTGTGGTGTTGGGAGGGGGTGTTGGGTGGTGTGGTGTTGAGAAGGATGTGTTGGTTGGTGTGGTGTTGAGAGGGGGTATGGGTTTGAGAGGGAGGTGTTGGGTGGTGTGGTGTTGAGAGGGGGTGTTGGTTGGTGTGGTGTTGGGAGGGGGGTGTTGGGTGGTGTGGTGTTGAGAAGAAGGTGATGGGAGGTGTGGTGTTGAGAGGGAGGTGTTGGGTAGTGTGGTGTTGAGAGGGGGTGTTGGGTGGTGTGGTGTTGAGAAGGGGGGTGTTGGGTTGTGTGGTGTTGAGAGGGAGGTGTTGGGTGGTGTGGTGTTGAGAAGGAGGTGTTGGGTGGTGTTGATAGGGGGTGTATGGTGGTGTGGTGTTGAGAGGGGATGTGGGTGGTGTGGGGTTGAGAGGGAGGTGTTGGGTGGTGTGGTGTTGGGAGGGGGTGTTGGGTGGTGAGGTGTTGAGAAGGAGGTGTTGGGAGGTGTGGTGTTGAGAGGGGGTGTTTGTGGTGTGGTGTTGAGAGGGGGGTGTTTGTGGTGTGGTGTTGAGAGGGGGTGTTTGTGGTGTGGTGTTGAGAGAGGGTGCTGGGTGGTGTGGTGTTGATAGGGGGGTGTAGTATTGAGAGGGGGGTTTAGAGAAGTATAGTGTTGAGTAGGGGTGTTTGTGGTGTGGTGTTGAGAAAGGGGTCTTGGG
Source organism: Procambarus clarkii (assembly GCF_040958095.1). Taxonomy (NCBI): domain Eukaryota; kingdom Metazoa; phylum Arthropoda; class Malacostraca; order Decapoda; family Cambaridae; genus Procambarus; species Procambarus clarkii. The sequence continues at coordinate 10,627,191 of NC_091183.1, read as the reverse complement.
TGATGTGGTGTTGTGAGGGGATGTTGCTGGTGTTGTGTTGAGAGTTGGGTGTTGGGTGGTGTGGTGTTGAGAGGGGGGTGTTTGTGGTGTGGTATTGAGAGGGAGGTGTTGGGTGGTGTGGTGTTGAGAGGGAGGTGTTGGGTGGTGTGATGTTGAGAGGGAGGTGTTGGGTGGTGTGGTGTTGAGAGGGAGGTGTTAGGAGCTGTGGTGTTGAGAGAGAGGTATTTAGTGGTGTGGTGTTGAGAGGGGGTGTTGGGTGGTGTGGTGTTGAGAAGAGGGTGTTGGGAGGTGTGGTGTTGAGAGGGAGGTGTTGGGTAGTGTGGTGATGAGAGGGATGTGTTGGGTGGTGTGGTTTTGAGAGGGAGGTGTTTAGTGGTGTGGTGTTGAGAGGGGGTGTTGGTTGGTGTTGTGTTGAGAAGAGGGTGTTGGGAGGTGTGGTGTTGGGAGGTGTGGTATTTAGAGGGAGGTGTTGGGTAGTGTGGTGTTGAGAGGTTGTTGTTGGGTGGTGTGGTGTTGAGAGGGAGGTGTTGGGTGGTGTGGTGTTGAGAGGGGGGTGTTGGGTGGTGTGGTGTTGAGAGGGAGGTGTTGGGTGGTGTGGTGTTGAGAGGGGGGTGTTGGGTGGTGTGGTGTTGAGAGAGAGGTGTTTAGTTTTATGGTGTTGAGAGGGGGTGATGGGTGGTGTGGTGTTGAGAACGGGGTGTTGGGAGGTGTGGTGTTGAGAGGGACGTGTTGGGTAGTGTGGTGTTGAGAGGTAGGTGTTGGGTGGTATGGTGTTGAGAGGGAGGTGTTGGGTAGTGTGGTGTTGAAAGGGGGGTGTTGGGAGGGGGTGTTAAGTGGTGTTGTGTTGCGAGGGAGGTGTTGGATGAAGTGGTGTTGAGAAGGGGTGTGTGTGGTGTTGAGAGAGGGTGTATGGTGGTGTGGTGTTGAGAGGGGGTGTGGGTTGCGTGGGGTTAAGAGGGAGGTGTTTGGTGGTGTGGTGTTGATAAGGGGTGTTTGTGGTGTTGAGAGAAGGTGTATTGTGGTGTGGTGTTGAGAGGGGGTGTTGGGTGATGTGGTGTTCAGAGGGGGGTGTATGGTGGTGTGGTGTTCAGAGGGGGTGTGGGGTTGAGAGGGAGGTGTTGGGTGGTGTGGTGTCGAGAGGGGGTGTTGGTTGCTGTGGTGTTGGGAGGGGGGTGTTGGGTGGTGTGGTGTTGAGAAGGTGTTGGGAGGTGTGGTGTTGAGAGGGAGGTGTTGGGTAGTGTGGTGTTGAGAGGGGATGTTGGGTTGTGTGGTGTTGAGTGGGAGGTGTTGGGTGGTGTGGTGTTGAGAAGGAGGTGTTGGGTGGTATTGATAGGGGGTGGGTGATGGTGTGGTGTTGAGAGGGGGTGTGGGTGGTGTGGGGTTGAGAGGGAGGTGTTGGGTGGTGTGGTGTTGGGAGGGGGTGTTGGGTGGTATGGTGTTGAGAAGGATGTGTTGGTTGGTGTGGTGTTGAGAGGGGGTGTTTGTGGTTTGGTGTTAAGAGGGGGGTGTTTGTGGTGTGGTGTTGAGTGGGGGGGTGTTTGTGGTGTGGTGTTGAGAGGGGGTGTTTGTGGTGTGGTGTTGAGAGGGGGTGTTTGTGGTGTGGTGTTGAGAGAAGATGTTGGGTGGTGTGGTGTTGAGAGGGGGGTGTAGTATTGAGAGGGGGTGTAGAGTGGTATAGTGTTGAGTGGGGGTGTTTGTGGTGTGGTGTTGAGAGGGGGTCTTGGGTGGTGTGGTGTTGTGAGGGGATGTTGGTAGTGTTGTGTTGAGAGTGGGGTGTTGGGTGGTGTGGTGTTGAGAGGGGGGTGTTGGGTGGTGTGGTGTTGAGAACGGGGTTTTGGGAGGTGTGGTGTTGAGAACGGGGTTTTGGGAGGTGTGGTGTTGAGAGGGAGGTGTTGGGTAGTGTGGTGTTGAGAGGGAGGTGTTGGGTAGTATGGTGTTGAAAGGGTGGTGTTGGGAGAAGGTGTTGGGTGGTGTTGTGTTGCGAGGGAGGTGTTAGATGAAGTGGTGTTGAGAAGGGGTGTTTGTGGTGTTGAGAGGGGGTGGTGTGGTGTTGAGAGGGGGTGTGGGTGGTGTGGGGTTAAGAGGGTGGTGTATGGTGGTGTGGTGTTGAGAGAAGGTGTATGGTGGGGTGGTGTTGAGAGGGGGTGTGGGTGGTGTGGGGTTAAGAGGGAGGTGTTGGGTGGTGTGGTGTTGAGAGGGGGTGTTGGTTGGTGTGGTGTTGGGAGGGGGGTGTTGGGTGGTGTGGTGTTTAGTGGTGTTGAGGTGAGGCGGAGGTCTTGGGTGGTGTGGTGTTGAGAAGGAGGTGTTGGGTGGTGTTGATAGGGGGTGTATGGTGGTGTGGTGTTGAGAGAGGGTGTGGGTGGTGTGGGGTTGAGAGGGAGGTGTTGGGTGGTGTGGTGTTGGGAGGGGGTATTGAGTGGTGTGGTGTTGAGAGGGAGGTGTTGGGTGGATTGGTGTTGAGAAGGGGTGTTTGTGGTGTGGTGTTAAGAGGGGGGTGTTTGTGGTGTGGTTTTAAGAGGGGGTGTTTGTGGTGTGGTGTTAAGAGGGGGGTGTTTGTGGTGTGGTGTTTAGAGGGGGTGTTTGTGGTGTGGTGTTGAGAGAGGGTGTTGGGTGGTGTGGTGTTGAAAGGGGGGTGTAGTATTGAGAGGGGGGTGTAGAGTGGTATAGTGTTGAGTGAGGGTGTTTGTGGTGTGGTGTTGAGAGGGGGTGTTGGGTGGTGTGGTGTTGAAAGGGGGTGTTGGTGGTGTTGTGTTGAGAGGGGGGTGTTGGGTGGTGTGGTGTTGAGAGGGGGTGTATGTGGTGTGGTGTTGTGTTGAGAGGGGAGTGTAGGGTGGTGTAGTGTTGAGTGGGGGTGTTGGGTGGTGTGGTGTTAAGAGGGGTGTTGGGTGGTTTGTTGTTGAGAGGGACGTGTTGGGTGGTGTGGTGTTGAGAGGGAGGTGTTGGGTGGTGTGGTGTTGAGAGGGAGGTGTTGGGTAGTGTGGTGTTGAGAGGGAGGTGTTGGGTAGTGTGGTGTTGAGAGGTAGGTGTTGGGTGGAGTGGTGTTGAGAAAGGGGTGTTGGGAGGGGGTGTTGGGTGATGTGGTGTTGATAGGGAGGTGTTGGATGGAGTGGTGTTGAGAAGGGGTGTTTGTGGTGTTGAGAGGGGGTGTATGGTGGTGTGGTTTTGAGAAGGGGTGTGGGTGGTGTGTGGTTGAGAGGGAGGTATTGGGTGGTGTGGTGTTCAGGAGATGTTGGGTGGTGTTGAAAGGGGGTGTATGGTGGTGTGGTGTTGAGAGGGGGTGTATGGTGGTGTGGTGTTGAGAGGGGATGTATGGTGGTGTAATATTGAGATGGGGTGTTGGGTGGTGTTGTGTTCAGAGGTGGGTGTATAGTGGTGTGGTGTTGAGAGGGGGTGTATGGTGGTGTAATATTGAGAGGGGGTGTTGGGTGGTGTGGTGTTCAGATGGGGGTGTATTGTGGTGTGGTGTTGAGACGGGGTGTGTGGTTGAGAGGGAGGTGTTGGGTGGTGTGGTGTTGAGAGGCGGTGTTGGTTCGTGTGGTGTTGAGAGGGAGGTGTTGGGTAGTGTGGTGTTGAGAGGGGATGTTGGGTTGTGTGGTGTTGAGAGGGAGGTGTTGGGTGTTGTGGTGTTGAGAGGGAGGTGTAGAGTGGTGTGGTGTTGTGTTGAGAGGGGAGTGTAGGGTGGTGTAGTGTTGAGTGGGGGTGTTGGGTGGTGTGGTGTTAAGAGGGGTGTTGGGTGGTTTGTTGTTGAGAGGGACGTGTTGGGTGGTGTGGTGTTGAGAGGGAGGTGTTGGGTGGTGTGGTGTTGAGAGAGAGGTGTTGGGTGGTGTGGTGTTGAGAGGGAGATGTTGGGTGGTGTTGTGTTGAGTGGGGTGTGTTGGGTGCTGTGGTGTTGAGAGAGAGGTGTTTAGTGGTGTGGTGTTGAGAGGGGGTGTTGGGTGCTGTGGTGTTGAGAGAGAGGTGTTTAGTGGTGTGGTGTTGAGAGGGGGTGTTGGGTGCTGTGGTGTTGAGAGAGAGGTGTTTAGTGGTGTGGTGTTGAGAGGGGGTGTTGGGTGGTGTGGTGTTGAGAAGGGGGTGTTAGGAGTTGTGGTGTTGAGAGGGAGGTGTTGGGTAGTGTGGTGTTGGGAGGAGGTGTTGGGTAGTGTGGTGTTGAGAGGAGGTGTTGGGTAGTGTGGTGTTGAGAGGGAGGTGTTGGGTAGTGTGGTGTTGAGAGGTAGGTGTTGGGTGGAGTGGTGTTGAGAAAGGGGTGTTGGGAGGGGGTGTTGGGTGATGTGGTGTTGATAGGGAGGTGTTGGATGGAGTGGTGTTGAGAAGGGGTGTTTGTGGTGTTGAGAGGGGGTGTATGGTGGTGTGGTGTTGAGAGGGGGTGTGGGAGGTGTGTGGTTGAGAGGGAGGTATTGGGTGGTGTGGTGTTCAGGAGGTGTTGGGTGATGTTGAAAGGGGGTGTATGGTGGTGTGGTGTTGAGAGGGGGTGTATGGTGGTGTGGTGTTGAGAGGGGGTGTTGGGTGGTGTGGTGTTCAGATGGGGGTGTATTGTGGTGTGGTGTTGAGACGGGGTGTGTGGTTGAGAGGGAGGTGTTGGGTGGTGTGGTGTTGAGAGGCGGTGTTGGTTCGTGTGGTGTTGGGAGGGGCGTGTTGGGTGGTGTGGTGTTGAGAAGGTGTTGGGAGGTGTGGTGTTGAGAGGGAGGTGTTGGGTAGTGTGGTGTTGAGAGGGGATGTTGGGTTGTGTGGTGTTGAGAGGGAGGTGTTGGGTGTTGTGGTGTTGTGAGGGAGGTGTAGAGTGGTGTGGTGTTGAGAGGGAGGTGTTGGGTGGTGTGGTGTTGTGTTGAGAGGGGAGTGTAGGGTGGTGTAGTGTTGAGTGGGGGGTGTTGGGTGGTGTGGTGTTAAGAGGGGTGTTGGGTGGTTTGTTGTTGAGAGGGACGTGTTGGGTGGTGTGGTGTTGAGAGGGAGGTGTTGGGTGGTGTGGTGTTGAGAGGGAGGTGTTGGGTGGTGTGGTGTTGAGAGGGAGATGTTGGGTGGTGTGGTGTTGAGTGGGGTGTGTTGGGTGCTGTGGTGTTGAGAGAGAGGTGTTTAGTGGTGTGGTGTTGAGAGGGGGTGTTGGGTGCTGTGGTGTTGAGAGAGAGGTGTTTAGTGGTGTGGTGTTGAGAGGGGGTGTTGGGTGGTGTGGTGTTGAGAAGGGGGTGTTAGGAGTTGTGGTGTTGAGAGGGAGGTGTTGGGTAGTGTGGTGTTGGGAGGAGGTGTTGGGTAGTGTGGTGTTGAGAGGAGGTGTTGGGTAGTGTGGTGTTGAGAGGGAGGTGTTGGGTAGTGTGGTGTTGAGAGGTAGGTGTTGGGTGGAGTGGTGTTGAGAAAGGGGTGTTGGGAGGGGGTGTTGGGTGATGTGGTGTTGATAGGGAGGTGTTGGATGGAGTGGTGTTGAGAAGGGGTGTTTGTGGTCTTGAGAGGGGGTGTATGGTGGTGTGGTGTTGAGAGGGGGTGTGGGAGGTGTGTGGTTGAGAGGGAGGTATTGGGTGGTGTGGTGTTCAGGAGGTGTTGGGTGGTGTTGAAAGGGGGTGTATGGTGGTGTGGTGTTGAGAGGGGGTGTATGGTGGTGTGGTGTTGAGAGGGGATGTATGGTGGTGTAATATTGAGATGGGGTGTTGGGTGGTGTTGTGTTCAGAGGGGGGTGTATAGTGGTGTGGTGTTGAGAGGGGGTGTATGGTGGTGTAATATTGAGAGGGGGTGTTGGGTGGTGTGGTGTTCAGATGGGGGTGTATTGTGGTGTGGTGTTGAGACGGGGTGTGTGGTTGAGAGGGAGGTGTTGGGTGGTGTGGTGTTGAGAGGGGGTGTTGGTTCGTGTGGTGTTGGGAGGGGCGTGTTGGGTGGTGTGGTGTTGAGAAGGTGTTGGGAGGTGTGGTGTTGAGAGGGAGGTGTTGGGTAGTGTGGTGTTGAGAGGGGATGTTGGGTTGTGTGGTGTTGAGAGGGAGGTGTTGGGTGGTGTGGTGTTGAGAAGGAGGTGTTGGGTGGTATTGATAGGGGGTGGTTGGTGGTGTGGTGTTGAGAGGGGGTGTGGGTGGTGTGGGGTTGAGAGGGAGGTGTTGGGTGGTGTGGTGTTGGGAGGGGGTGCTGGGTGGTGTGGTGTTGAGAGGGAGGTGTTGGTTGGTGTGGTGTTGAGAGGGGGTGTTTGTGGTTTGGTGTTAAGAGGGGGGTGTTTGTGGTGTGGTGTTGAGAGGGGGGTGTTTGTGGTGTGGTGTTGAGAGGGGGTGTTTGTGGTGTGGTGTTGAGAGGGGGTGTTTGTGGTGTGGTGTTGAGAGAAGATGTTGGGTGGTGTGGTGTTGAGAGGGGGGTGTAGTATTGAGAGGGGGTGTAGAGTGGTATAGTGTTGAGTGGGGGTGTTTGTGGTGTGGTGTTGAGAGGGGGTCTTGGGTGGTGTGGTGTTGTGAGGGGATGTTGGTAGTGTTGTGTTGAGAGTGGGGTGTTGGGTGGTGTGATGTTGAGAGGGGGGTGTTGGGTGGTGTGGTGTTGAGAACGGGGTTTTGGGAGGTGTGGTGTTGAGAGGGAGGTGTTGGGTAGTGTGGTGTTGTGAGGGAGGTGTTAGATGAAGTGGTGTTGAGAAGGGGTGTTTGTGGTGTTGAGAGGGGGTGGTGTGGTGTTGAGAGGGGGTGTGGGTGGTGTGGGGTTAAGAGGGTGTTGTATGGTGGTGTGGTGTTGAGAGAAGGTGTATGGTGGGGTGGTGTTGAGAGGGGGTGTGGGTGATGTGGGGTTAAGAGGGAGGTGTTGGGTGGTGTGGTGTTGAGAAGGAGGTGTTGGGTGGTGTTGATAGGGGGTGTATGGTGGTGTGGTGTTGAGAGGGGGTGTATGGTGGTGTGGTGTTGAGAGGGGGTGTCTAGTGGTGTGGTGTTGAGAGGGGGTGTTGGGTGGTGTGGTGTTCAGAGGGGGGTGTATGGTGGTGTGGTGTTGAGAGGGGGTGTGGGGTTGAGAGGGAGGTGTTGGGTGGTGTGGTGTTGAGAGGGGGTGTTGGGTGGTGTGGTGTTGAGAAGGAGGTGTTGGGTGGTGTGGTGTTGAGAGGGAGGTGTTGGGTGGTGTGGTGTTGAGAGAGAGGTGTTGGGTGGTGTGGTGTTGAGAGGGAGATGTTGGGTGGTGTTGTGTTGAGAGAGAGGTGTTTAGTGGTGTGGTGTTGAGAAGGAGGTGTTGGGAGGTGTGGTGTTGAGAGGGAGGTGTTGGGTAGTGTGGTGTTAAGAGGGGTGTTGGGTGGTTTGTTGTTGAGAGGGACGTGTTGGGTGGTGTGGTGTTGAGAGGGAGGTGTTGGGTGGTGTGGTGTTGAGAGAGAGGTGTTGTTTGGTGTGGTGTTGAGAGGGAGATGTTGGGTGGTGTTGTGTTGAGTGGGGTGTGTTGGGTGCTGTGGTGTTGAGAGAGAGGTGTTTAGTGGTGTGGTGTTGAGAAGGAGGTGTTGGGAGGTGTGGTGTTGAGAGGGAGGTGTTGGGTAGTGTGGTGTTGAGAGGGGGTGTTGGGTGGTGTGGTGTTGAGAAGGGGGGTGTTTAGTGGGGTGGTGTTGAGGCGGAGGTCTTGGGTGGTGTGGTGTTGAGAAGGAGGTGTTGGGTGGTGTTGATTGGGGGTGTATGGTGGTGTGGTGTTGAGAGGGTGTGGGTGGTGTGGGGTTGAGAGGGAGGTGTTGGGTGGTGTGGTGTTGAGAAGGGGTGTTTGTGGTGTGGTGTTAAGAGGGGGTGTTTGTGGTGTGGTGTTAAGTGGGGGGTGTTTGTGGTTTGGTGTTTAGAGGGGGTGTTTGTGGTGTGGTGTTGAGAGAGGGTGTTGGGTGGTGTGGTGTTGAAAGGGGGTGTTAATTGGTGTTGGGTTGGGAGGAGGTGTTGGGTGGTGTGGTATTGAGAGGGAGGTGTTGGGTGGTGTGGTGTTGAGAGGGGGTGTTTGTGGTGTGGTGTTAAGAGGGGGGATATTGTGGTGTGGTGTTGAGAAGGGGTGTTTGTGGTGTGGTGTTGAGAGAGGGTGTTGGGTGGTGTGGTGTTGAGAGGGAGATGTTGGGTGGTGTGGTGTTGAGTGGGGTGTGTTGGGTGCTGTGGTGTTGAGAGAGAGGTGTTTAGTGGTGTGGTGTTGAGAGGGGGTGTTGGGTGCTGTGGTGTTGAGAGAGAGGTGTTTAGTGGTGTGGTGTTGAGAGGGGGTGTTGGGTGCTGTGGTGTTGAGAGAGAGGTGTTTAGTGGTGTGGTGTTGAGAGGGGGTGTTGGGTGGTGTGGTGTTGAGAAGGGGGTGTTAGGAGTTGTGGTGTTGAGAGGGAGGTGTTGGGTAGTGTGGTGTTGGGAGGAGGTGTTGGGTAGTGTGGTGTTGAGAGGGAGGTGTTGGGTAGTGTGGTGTTGAGAGGTAGGTGTTGGGTGGAGTGGTGTTGAGAAAGGGGTGTTGGGAGGGGGTGTTGGGTGATGTGGTGTTGATAGGGAGGTGTTGGATGGAGTGGTGTTGAGAAGGGGTGTTTGTGGTGTTGAGAGGGGGTGTATGGTGGTGTGGTGTTGAGAGGGGGTGTGGGAGGTGTGTGGTTGAGAGGGAGGTATTGGGTGGTGTGGTGTTCAGGAGGTGTTGGGTGGTGTTGAAAGGGGGTGTATGGTGGTGTGGTGTTGAGAGGGGGTGTATGGTGGTGTGGTGTTGAGAGGGGATGTATGGTGGTGTAATATTGAGATGGGGTGTTGGGTGGTGTTGTGTTCAGAGGGGGGTGTATAGTGGTGTGGTGTTGAGAGGGGGTGTATGGTGGTGTAATATTGAGAAGGGGTGTTGGGTGGTGTGGTGTTCAGATGGGGGTGTATTGTGGTGTGGTGTTGAGACGGGGTGTGTGGTTGAGAGGGAGGTGTTGGGTGGTGTGGTGTTGAGAGGGGGTGTTGGTTCGTGTGGTGTTGGGAGGGGCGTGTTGGGTGGTGTGGTGTTGAGAAGGTGTTGGGAGGTGTGGTGTTGAGAGGGAGGTGTTGGGTAGTGTGGTGTTGAGAGGGGATGTTGGGTAGTGTGGTGTTGAGAGGGGATGTTGGGTTGTGTGGTGTTGAGAGGGAGGTGTTGGGTGGTGTGGTGTTGAGAAGGAGGTGTTGGGTGGTATTGATAGGGGGTGGGTGGTGGTGTGGTGTTGAGAGGGGGTGTGGGTGGTGTGGGGTTGAGGGGGAGGTGTTGGGTGGTGTGGTGTTGGGAGGGGGTGCTGGGTGGTGTGGTGTTGAGAGGGAGGTGTTGGTTGGTGTGGTGTTGAGAGGGGGTGTTTGTGGTTTGGTGTTAAGAGGGGGTGTTTGTGGTGTGGTGTTGAGAGGGGGGTGTTTGTGGTGTGGTGTTGAGAGGGGGTGTTTGTGGTGTGGTGTTGAGAGAAGATGTTGGGTGGTGTGGTGTTGAGAGGGGGGTGTAGTATTGAGAGGGGGTGTAGAGTGGTATAGTGTTGAGTGGGGGTGTTTGTGGTGTGGTGTTGAGAGGGGGTCTTGGGTGGTGTGGTGTTGTGAGGGGATGTTGGTAGTGTTGTGTTGAGAGTGGGGTGTTGGGTGGTGTGGTGTTGAGAGGGGGGTGTTGGGTGGTGTGGTGTTGAGAGGGAGGTGTTGGGTAGTGTGGTGTTGTGAGGGAGGTGTTAGATGAAGTGGTGTTGAGAAGGGGTGTTTGTGGTGTTGAGAGGGGGGTGGTGTGGTGTTGAGAGGGGGTGTGGGTGGTGTGGGGTTAAGAGGGTGTTGTATGGTGGTGTGGTGTTGAGAGAAGGTGTATGGTGGGGTGGTGTTGAGAGGGGGTTTGGGTGATGTTAGGTTAAGAGGGAGGTGTTGGGTGGTGTGGTGTTGAGAAGGAGGTGTTGGGTGGTGTTGATAGGGGGTGTATGGTGGTGTGGTGTTGAGAGAGGGTGTATGGTGGTGTGGTGTTGAGAGGGGGTGTCTAGTGGTGTGGTGTTGAGAGGTGGTGTTGGGTGGTGTGGTGTTCAGAGGGGGGTGTATGGTGGTGTGGTGTTGAGAGGGGGTGTGGGGTTGAGAGGGAGGTGTTGGGTGGTGTGGTGTTGAGAGGGGGTGTTGGGTGGTGTGGTGTTGAGAAGGAGGTGTTGGGTGGTGTGGTGTTGAGAGGGGGTGTTGGGTGGTGTGGTGTTGAGAAGGAGGTGTTGGGAGGTGAGGTGTTGGGAGGTGTGGTGTTGAGAGGGAGGTGTTGGGTAGTGTGGTGTTGAGAGGGGGTGTTGGGTGGTGTGGTGTTGAGAAGGGGGGTGTTTAGTGGTGTGGTGTTGAGGCGGAGGTCTTGGGTGGTGTGGTGTTGAGAAGGAGGTGTTGGGTGGTGTTGATAGGGGGTGTATGGTGGTGTGGTGTTGAGAGAGGGTGTTGGTGGTGTGGGGTTGAGAGGGAGGTGTTGGGTGGTGTGGTGTTGAGAGAGAGGTGTTGGGTGGTTTGGTGTTGAGAAGGGGTGTTTGTGGTGTGGTGTTAAGAGGGGGGTGCTTGTGGTGTGGTGTTAAGAGGGGGGGTGTTTGTGGTGTGGTGTTAAGAGGGGGGGTGTTTGTGGTGTTGAGAGGGGGTGTTTGTGGTGTGGTGTTGAGAGAGGGTGTTGGGTGGTGTGGTGTTGAAAGGGGGTGTTAATTGGTGTTGGGTTGGGAGGAGGTGTTGGGTGGTGTGGTATTGAGAGGGAGGTGTTGGGTTGTGTGGTGTTGAGAGGGGGTGTTTGTGGTGTGGTGTTAAGAGGGGGGATATTGTGGTGTGGTGTTGAGAAGGGGTGTTTGTGGTGTGGTGTTGAGAGAGGGTGTTGGGTGGTGTGGTGTTGAGAGGGAGATGTTGGGTGGTGTGGTGTTGAGTGGGGTGTGTTGGGTGCTGTGGTGTTGAGAGAGAGGTGTTTAGTGGTGTGGTGTTGAGAGGGGGTGTTGGGTGCTGTGGTGTTGAGAGAGAGGTGTTTAGTGGTGTGGTGTTGAGAGGGGGTGTTGGGTGCTGTGGTGTTGAGAGAGAGGTGTTTAGTGGTGTGGTGTTGAGAGGGGGTGTTGGGTGGTGTGGTGTTGAGAAGGGGGTGTTAGGAGTTGTGGTGTTGAGAGGGAGGTGTTGGGTAGTGTGGTGTTGGGAGGAGGTGTTGGGTAGTGTGGTGTTGAGAGGGAGGTGTTGGGTAGTGTGGTGTTGAGAGGTAGGTGTTGGGTGGAGTGGTGTTGAGAAAGGGGTGTTGGGAGGGGGTGTTGGGTGATGTGGTGTTGATAGGGAGGTGTTGGATGGAGTGGTGTTGAGAAGGGGTGTTTGTGGTGTTGAGAGGGGGTGTATGGTGGTGTGGTGTTGAGAGGGGGTGTGGGAGGTGTGTGGTTGAGAGGGAGGTATTGGGTGGTGTGGTGTTCAGGAGGTGTTGGGTGGTGTTGAAAGGGGGTGTATGGTGGTGTGGTGTTGAGAGGGGGTGTATGGTGGTGTGGTGTTGAGAGGGGATGTATGGTGGTGTAATATTGAGATGGGGTGTTGGGTGGTGTTGTGTTCAGAGGGGGGTGTATAGTGGTGTGGTGTTGAGAGGGGGTGTATGGTGGTGTAATATTGAGAAGGGGTGTTGGGTGGTGTGGTGTTCAGATGGGGGTGTATTGTGGTGTGGTGTTGAGACGGGGTGTGTGGTTGAGAGGGAGGTGTTGGGTGGTGTGGTGTTGAGAGGGGGTGTTGGTTCGTGTGGTGTTGGGAGGGGCGTGTTGGGTGGTGTGGTGTTGAGAAGGTGTTGGGAGGTGTGGTGTTGAGAGGGAGGTGTTGGGTAGTGTGGTGTTGAGAGGGGATGTTGGGTAGTGTGGTGTTGAGAGGGGATGTTGGGTTGTGTGGTGTTGAGAGGGAGGTGTTGGGTGGTGTGGTGTTGAGAAGGAGGTGTTGGGTGGTATTGATAGGGGGTGGGTGGTGGTGTGGTGTTGAGAGGGGGTGTGGGTGGTGTGGGGTTGAGGGGGAGGTGTTGGGTGGTGTGGTGTTGGGAGGGGGTGCTGGGTGGTGTGGTGTTGAGAGGGAGGTGTTGGTTGGTGTGGTGTTGAGAGGGGGTGTTTGTGGTTTGGTGTTAAGAGGGGGTGTTTGTGGTGTGGTGTTGAGAGGGGGGTGTTTGTGGTGTGGTGTTGAGAGGGGGTGTTTGTGGTGTGGTGTTGAGAGAAGATGTTGGGTGGTGTGGTGTTGAGAGGGGGGTGTAGTATTGAGAGGGGGTGTAGAGTGGTATAGTGTTGAGTGGGGGTGTTTGTGGTGTGGTGTTGAGAGGGGGTCTTGGGTGGTGTGGTGTTGTGAGGGGATGTTGGTAGTGTTGTGTTGAGAGTGGGGTGTTGGGTGGTGTGGTGTTGAGAGGGGGGTGTTGGGTGGTGTGGTGTTGAGAGGGAGGTGTTGGGTAGTGTGGTGTTGTGAGGGAGGTGTTAGATGAAGTGGTGTTGAGAAGGGGTGTTTGTGGTGTTGAGAGGGGGGTGGTGTGGTGTTGAGAGGGGGTGTGGGTGGTGTGGGGTTAAGAGGGTGTTGTATGGTGGTGTGGTGTTGAGAGAAGGTGTATGGTGGGGTGGTGTTGAGAGGGGGTTTGGGTGATGTTAGGTTAAGAGGGAGGTGTTGGGTGGTGTGGTGTTGAGAAGGAGGTGTTGGGTGGTGTTGATAGGGGGTGTATGGTGGTGTGGTGTTGAGAGAGGGTGTATGGTGGTGTGGTGTTGAGAGGGGGTGTCTAGTGGTGTGGTGTTGAGAGGTGGTGTTGGGTGGTGTGGTGTTCAGAGGGGGGTGTATGGTGGTGTGGTGTTGAGAGGGGGTGTGGGGTTGAGAGGGAGGTGTTGGGTGGTGTGGTGTTGAGAGGGGGTGTTGGGTGGTGTGGTGTTGAGAAGGAGGTGTTGGGTGGTGTGGTGTTGAGAGGGGGTGTTGGGTGGTGTGGTGTTGAGAAGGAGGTGTTGGGAGGTGAGGTGTTGGGAGGTGTGGTGTTGAGAGGGAGGTGTTGGGTAGTGTGGTGTTGAGAGGGGGTGTTGGGTGGTGTGGTGTTGAGAAGGGGGGTGTTTAGTGGTGTGGTGTTGAGGCGGAGGTCTTGGGTGGTGTGGTGTTGAGAAGGAGGTGTTGGGTGGTGTTGATAGGGGGTGTATGGTGGTGTGGTGTTGAGAGAGGGTGTTGGTGGTGTGGGGTTGAGAGGGAGGTGTTGGGTGGTGTGGTGTTGAGAGAGAGGTGTTGGGTGGTTTGGTGTTGAGAAGGGGTGTTTGTGGTGTGGTGTTAAGAGGGGGGTGCTTGTGGTGTGGTGTTAAGAGGGGGGGTGTTTGTGGTGTGGTGTTAAGAGGGGGGGTGTTTGTGGTGTTGAGAGGGGGTGTTTGTGGTGTGGTGTTGAGAGAGGGTGTTGGGTGGTGTGGTGTTGAAAGGGGGTGTTAATTGGTGTTGGGTTGGGAGGAGGTGTTGGGTGGTGTGGTATTGAGAGGGAGGTGTTGGGTTGTGTGGTGTTGAGAGGGGGTGTTTGTGGTGTGGTGTTAAGAGGGGGGGATATTGTGGTGTGGTGTTGAGAGGGGGGTGTTTGTGGTGTGGTGTTGAGAAGGGGTGTTTGTGGTGTGGTGTTGAGAGAGAGTGTTGGGTGGTGTGGTGTTGAGAGGGGGGTGTAGTATTGAGAGGGGGGTGTAGAGTGGTATAGTGTTGAGTGGGGGTGTTTGTGGTGTGGTGTTGAGAGGGGGTGTTGGGTGGTGTGGTGTTGAAAGGGGGTGTTGGTGGTGTGGTGTTGAGAAGGAGGTGTTGGGTGATGTGGTGTTGAGAGGGAGGTGTTGGGTGTTGTGGTGTGGAGAGGGAGGTGTAGAGTGGTGTGGTGTTGAGAGGGAGGTGTTGGGTGGTGTGGTGTTGTGTTGAGAGGGGAGTGTAGGGTGGTGTAGTGTTGAGTGGGGGTGTTGGGTGGTGTGGTGTTAAGAGGGGTGTTGGGTGGTTTGTTGTTGAGAGGGACGTGTTAGGTGGTGTGGTGTTGAGAGGGAGGTGTTGGGTGGTGTGGTGTTGAGAGGGAGGTGTTGGGTGGTGTGGTGTTGAGAGGGAGATGTTGGGTGGTGTCGTGTTGAGAGGGGGGTGTTGGGTGCTGTGGTGTTGAGAGAGAGGTGTTTAGTGGTGTGGTGTTGAGAGGGGGTTTTGGGTGCTGTGGTGTTGAGAGGGGGTGTTGGGTGGTGTGGTGTTGAGAAGGGGGTGTTGGGAGGGGGTGTTGGGTGATGTGGTGATGATAGGGAGGTGTTGGATGGAGTGGTGTTGAGAAGGGGTGTTTGTGGTGTTGAGAGGGGGTGTATGGTGGTGTGGTGTTGAGAGGGGGTGTGGGTGGTGTGTGGTTGAGAGGGAGGTATTGGGTGGTGTGGTGTTCAGGTGGTGTTGGGTGGTGTTGATAGGGGGTGTATGGTGGTGTGGTGTTGATAGGGGGTGTATGGTGGTGTGGTGTTGAGAGGGGGTGTATGGTGGTGTGGTGTTGAGAGGGGATGTATTGTGGTGTAATATTGAGAGGGGGTGTTGGGTGGTGTGGTGTTCAGAGGGGGGGGGTGAATAGTGGTGTGGTGTTGAGAGGGGGTGTATGGTGGTGTAATATTGAGAGGGGGTGTTGGGTGGTGTGGTGTTCAGATGGGGGTGTATGGTGGTGTGGTGTTGAGAGGGGGTGTGTGGTTGAGAGGGAGGTGTTGGGTGGTTTGGTGTTGAGAGGGGGTGTTGGGAGGTGTGGTGTTGAGAGGGAGGTGTTGGGTAGTGTGGTGTTGAGAGGGGATGTTGGTGGTGTGGTGTTGAGAGGGGGGTGTTGGGTGGTGAGGTGTTGAGAGAGACGTGTTTAGTGGTGTGGTGTTGAGAGGTGGTGTTGGGTGGTGTGGTGTTGACAAGGGGGTGTTTGTGGTGTGGTGTTAAGAGGGGGGTGTTTGTGGTGTGGTGTTGATAGGGGGGTGTTTGTGGTGTGGTGCTGAGAAGGGGTGTTTGTCGTGTGGTGTTGAGAAGGGGTGTTTGTGGCGTGGTGTTGAGAGGGGGTGTTTTTGGTGTGGTGTTGAGAGGGGGGTGTTTGTGGTGTGGTGTTGAGAGGGGGTGTTTGTGGTGTGGTGTTGAGAGAGGGTGTAGGGTGGTGTGGTGTTGAGAGGGGGGTGTAGTATTGAAAGGGGGGTGTAGAGTGGTATAGTGTTGAGTGGGGGTGTTTGTGGTGTGGTGTTGAGAGGGGGTGTTGTGTGGTGTGGTGTTGAGAGGGGGTGTTGGTGGTGTTGTGTTGAGAGGGGGGTGTTGGGTGGTGAGGTGTTGAGAATGGGGGTGTTGGGTGGTGTGTTGTTGAGAGGGGGTGTTGGGTGGTGTGGTGTTGAGAGGGGGTGTTGGGTGGTGTGGTGTTGAGAGGGGGTGTTGATGGTGTGGTGTTGAGAGGGGGTGTTGGTGGTGTGGTGTTGAGAGGGGGGTGTTGGGTGATGTGGTATTGAGAGGGGGGTGTTGCGTGGTGTGGTGTTGAGAGGGGGTGTTGGGTGGTGTGGTGTTGAGAGGGGATGTTGGTGGTGTGGTGTTGAGAGGGGGGTGTTGGGTGGTGTGGTTTTGAGAGAGAGGTGTTTAGTGGCGTGGTGTTGAGAGGGGGTGTTGGGTGGTGTGGTGTTGAGAGGGGGTGTTGCGTGGAGTGGTATTGAGAGGGGGTGTTTGTGGTGTTGAGAGGGGGTGTTTGTGGTATTGTGTTGAGAGGGGGTGTTTGTGGTGTGGTGTTGAGAGGGGGGTGTTGGGTGGTGTGGTGTTGAGAGAGAGGTGTTTAGTGGTGTGGTGTTGAGAGGGGGTGTTGGATGGTGTGGTGTTGAGAAGGGGGTGTTGGGTGGTGTGGTATTGAGAGGGGGTGTTTGTGGTGTGGTGTTGAGAAGGGGGTGTTGGGTGGTGTGGTGTTGAGAGGAAGGTGTTGGTGGTGTGGTGTTGGGTGGTGTGGTGTCGAAAGGGTGGTGTTGGGTATTGTGGTATTGTGAGGAAGGTGTTGGTGGTGTGGTGTTGGGTGGTGTGGTGTCGAAAGGGAGGTGTTGGGTATTGTGAGGAAGGTGTTCGTGGTGTGGTGTTGAGAAGGAGGTTGGGTGGTGTGGTGTTGGGTGGGTGGTGTTGAGAAGGGGGGTTTAGGGTGGTGTGGTGTTGAGAGGGAGGTGTTGGGTGGTGTGGTGTTGAGAGGGGGTGTTTGTGGTGTGGTGTTGAGAGGGGGTGTTTGTGGTGTGGTGTTGGGTGGTGTGGTGTTGAAAGGGAGGTGTTGGGTGGTGTGGTGTTGAGAGGAATGTGTTTGTGGTGTGGTGTTGAGAAGGAGGTTGGGTGGTGTGGTGTTGGTTGGTGTGGTGTCGAGAAGGAGGTGGTGGGTGGTGTGGTGTTGAGAGGGGGTGTTGGTTGGTGTGGTGTTGAGAGGGGGGTGTAGTATTGAGAGGGGGGTGTAGAGTGTTATAGTGTTGAGTGGGGGTGTTTGTGGTATGGTGTTGAGAGGGGGTGTTGGGTGGTGTGGTGTTGAGAGGGGGTGTTGTGTTGAGAGGGGGGTGTTGGGTGGTGTGGTGTTGAGAGGGGGGTGTTTGTGGTGTGGTGTTGAGAGGGAGGTGTTGGGTGGTGTGGTGTTGAGAGGGGATGTTGGGTGGTGTAGCATTGAGAGGGGGTGTTGGGTGGAGTGGTGATGAGAGGGGGTGTTGGTGGTGTTGTGTTGAGAGGGGGGTGTTGGGTGGTGTGGTGTTGATAGGAGGTGTTTGTGGTGTGGTGTTGAGAGGGAGGTGTTGGGTGGTGTGGTGTTGAGAGGGGGTGTTGGGTGGTGTAGCATTGAGAGGGGGTGTTGGGTGGAGTGGTGATGAGAGGGGGTGTTGGTGGTGTTGTGTTGAGAGTGGGGTGTTGGGTGGTGTGTTGATAGGAGGTGTTTGTGGTGTGGTGTTGAGAGGGAGGTGTTGGGTGTTGTAGTGTTGAGAGGGGGGTGTTGTGCTGAGAGGGGGATGTAGCGTGGTGGCCAATAAGTATCTTAGAGATAGTTTGAAGAAGTATCTTAGCACAAGCAAAATTGAACTTTGCAATAGCCTGTAAGGGAACATTTACCAGAAGACTATTAGTAGTGAAAAGAATTGTTTCTCATAACAGAATAAACTCATCTCATCTTTTAAGTTAGCATGTGCTTATTTATAGCTCCAGAGAGTTATAGTACTGTAACTTAATGTATATAACCCGAATAGGTTTACTACTCATTTAGAATCTTTAGGTTGCTATATGTGTTTAGTTATACTCCAGAAGGTTATAGCACTGTAGCCTATTGTATGTAATTCACATTTACCCTCTACTTAGGTAGATTAGGAAAACTTTAGTTAGGGTCAGCTGAGTGCAAGTTGAATCTTTACTTACTAGAGCATACCACTGATTGCATTTATAGAGACTGATACTTATATACTCAGTTCTCTACTTTATCTAGAATTTAGCTAGATTAGGAACTTAGTCATTATTATTGCATAGCCTAAAATACTTGTTCGGCAAGAACTGCACCTTAGGCTAAATTTAATCTTGCATAAACACACATAATTTCTCATTTGATTTTGAGGTGATTTATGAGTTTACAGTGATCAGGTAGTGTCTAGTAACTCATCTAGTTACATGTCACTGCGACCCTTGACATTAATCTCACTGTAGATTCAGTATCTCCTTGATCTCAAAGAGACATATAGGATAATACATTAATCATTATATAGATGTACCCGGGACAACAGAGTATATGTGTCACAGATCTGGGACATTTGTTATGTAAATACTAACGCACTAACCTACTAACATATAAGAATGTAACTTCAGGGAATGGGAACAGGTACGTTAGTACTTAACATTCAACTACGACCCATAATTTTCCGCCCCAGAGTTATGTGGGAAATTTCCAACAGTTATTCTCATCCCTAATACAATAGGATGCATTTCCTCTATTAGGCTTCATACTAATTTCATACTGATTTACTAATCCTTAGAACAATGGGATGTATTTCCTGTACTAAGCATAATAATTAACTAACACTACTAATCCGTAGTTTAGTATTACAGAATTCATTGCATTAGGATGTGGAACATCTAGTAATTTCTACTAGAATTGTGCAGTGTTGCGTCAGCCACCCACGGAGAATAAATTTCCTCATATCTGTAGATCTAATAGAAGTCCAACCATTTACTTTCCTTTATCAACGATAATTATTTAGTAATAGGTTTACTTTATTTAGTATACAACAGTTTACTGGAATTCTTTTACCCAGCTTGATTGCTGTTCCAGTAAATAATATCATAATCTAAAATCATTTCCACCTCCAAAGAATTATCATTTTATTTGTGCAGGCTACATTAACTGACTGCACTCTGAGAATCAAACATCACCACATTGGACTACACCTATGTTCCTCTGTCACAGCTGAGATTTAATCAGTTTTCATTGTAGATAGAATTTAATTATTGAGAATCAAGCATTTCTAATCATTGCATATTAATCATATACATAATTTGAATTTAATATGCAGTAGTATTTTTGCATTATATTTTATTTATAATTATCTATATGTGTGCATATTATCATTATTATTATTATTACATAATATATGTTACACACATAGACTAACCTCATAGGAGACCCCCCCCCAAAAAAAAATGTGTTATGGGAAGCTGGTTCTAACATGCATAGAATTTAGTCATTGCTTAATAGAATAGAATTACATATAATCATAGAGATTCATAAGTCACTGGTTCTCTCATTTAACAATGCATTCTGGTCCTTCGAGCTATCATAGATTTAATCTTTAGTTTTCATTTATAGAATTATACATTTTATTAGTATTAAACTAGAGTCACTATATAAACTATTTCCCCACACCATGCAAGTAAAGGCTATTGTGTCTGTTGTACTGGTATTGTACACCATGCTAGTGGGATTAGTGTGTCTGTTGTACTGGCATTGTACACCATGCTAGCAGGGACAATTGTGTCTGTTGTTCTGACATTGTTCACCATGCTAGTGGGGACTAGTGTGTCAGTTGTACTGGCATTGTACACCATGCTAGTAAGAAGTATTGTGTCTGTTAAACTGGCACTGTACAGTACACTATTGGCTCTCGTGTTAAAGTAAGTAGGTTACTCACCTACTTGTATTCACCTAACAGTGCTCACCAAGTTGTACTTACCTACTTGTATTCATTTAACACTGCTCACCAAGTTGTACTCTCCTAGTAGTTCTCATGTAGTTGTGCTCACCGTCTTGTATTCACCTAGCAGTGTTCACCAAGGGTACTCACCTAACTACATGTACTCTCCTAGTTTCACTCATATAGTTTTACTTACCTAGTTGTACTCACCTATTTGAACTTCAGTGATATTTAATGTAAAATCTACTATAATACAGATACGTGTGAGAACGAGGTATTTTGATGCACTCTAATTTTTTTATTAAAAAAATGGTAGATTAAATGTTGCAGGTGTCTTCATACACCTATGCAGCAACATTTTCCATTTATGTTGATGTATTATGCATAAAGTATCAAAATATAATTTAAACATAAAAACAGTATTACTGAATACATCATTTAGCAAACAGGGTTATAAAAACAATTTTTAGCAAGATCATAATAAAAAGTAAATGTTTCACTCGTCTATCATACAACTAAGACAGCATTCACAATGTATATGTATAATGTACATAAATTTAATATTTAAACATGAACAAAATATTTTTTTAATAAAGGTGAAACTTGTGTAAGAAAATACAGCATTTGCTGTATTACATAAAGAAATACTTAAACATTCTTGGGTTAAAGGTTGCACATGCGTGTTGAACCAAACATGAAACTTATCTCTCCCCTCAACCATGTTCAAACTGTGATGAAGGTTTCAACAACGTTTTGTCTTTGTTGAGGTCACACCAGAATAGGCCAAGGTTACACCAGTAGGGACCAACGTTACACCAGATGGGGCCAAGATCACACCTGAAGGAGCCAAGGCCATGCCAGAAGGGGCCAAGGTCACATCAGAAGGGGCAAAAGATCTCATCAGAAGAGGCCAAGGTCACACCCGAAGGGGCCAAGGCCACCACCAGAAGGGGCCAAGGTCACACCAGAAGGGACCAAGGCATAATCAGGAGGGGCGAAATCCACCACCAGAACCCAGCGAACACAAAACGTTTTGAAAACTTTCATTTACGGTTTTCAATTGGTGTATGAATAACATGAGTTGTAAATGGTTCAGGAGAGTATTTGAGAAACTTTTAATCCAAAAATCCAAACATAAATGTTTTATAATATATGTTTTTTCTGAAACAATTTTATTCTTCATGTATTACATATAGTTTTTACACGTTTAAATATAAAATTTATCTTTTTTTTTGTAAAATTCATTATTATTAAATTACGAATGATATACAATGGCCATATGCAACATTCAAAATACATTTAGTTATTTTATGATCAGATAAAAATAAGTTTTCATAATTTAGCTAAAAATTGTTCTTTTAACACAATTTGACTCATTATGTATCCCAATAAGAACTAATATCATATTTATATATAAAATATATGTATTATTCCTAAAATTAATTTATATAAATTATAAATGTTGCTTGATTGATGTGCGAAACATTCCTAAAACATTTTGATGTCTTATATATTATTAGATCATCTTGTTATATTTTATGATTTAGCAAAGATTTTCTCTTTATCCAACCATCCCTCTACCACTGCCACTCACACCACCCCCTACCACCGCCACCCACACCATCCCCTACCACCACCACTCACACCCCAGCAAACAATTTCAAGTTTCCACAACGTTCCTGGAAAGTGCTTGAAAGGATTGGAAATGTTTGTTTTCACGAATTAGATACGTTATTTTGTGTGAAATTAAATAGGTTTCCAAAATTTTTAACCAAAACCTATGAACCTAACCCTAATTTGAAACTTAGTTACCCCTTTTGTACCCTAATTTGAAACTTTGTGACCCCATTTGAACCTAATTTGAAACTTTGTGACCCCTTTTGTACACTAATTTAAAACTTTGTGACCCCTTTTGTACCTAATTTGAAACTTTATAACACCTTGTATGAAGTGTTTCAAGTTAAAATGCTCATATATGAATAAAATAGAAAATGTAAATATATAAATAAAATATTTCTACATTTGGTAGAAATATTGTATAGTGCCTTGTACATGCCTTGTATAGTGGCATGTAGTAGCGTGGTGTAGTAGCATGGTACAGTGGTGTGGTGTAGTAGCCTGGTGTAGTGGCGTGGTGTAGTAGCCTGGTATAGTGGCGAGTAGTAGCGTGGTCTAGTGGCGTATAATGGCGTGTAGTAGCATGGTCTAGTGGCATATAGTGGTGTGGTGTAGTAGCCTGGTGTAGTTGCGTGGTGTATTGGCATGGTGTAGTGGCACGGTGTAGTGACGTAGTGTAGTAGCCTGGTGTAATAGCCTGGTTTAGTAGCATGGAGTAGTAGCCTGGTGTAGTTGCGTGGTGTTTTGCCATGGTGTAGTGTAGTGATGTTGTTAATTTAATTAAGTAGCATGGTGCAGTGGCATGGTGAAGTGTAGTGGCGTGGTGTAGCCCAGGAAACAATTTTAGGTTGCCACAACGTATCTGGAAAGTGTTGAAAAGTAGGGGCAAAGTTTGTTTTCACGCATTAGATGCGTAATTTTGTGTGGATGTAAATAAGTTTCTAAAACGTATTGCACGAAATGTTGGCTAAAAAAAAATTGAAACCTTGTGGCAACCTTAAATATTTCATAAACATAGTTTTTTATTGTTGTTGTTTATATAAATGTAGAAATATGAAAGTATATTTCTATATAAAGTAAAATGAAATAGGACCATAATAAAGGTTGATTCATAATTTTTATTCATTTTTGTAAGAAGAGGTCGAGGAGGAAGGAGGAAGAATTCCAGGTAAGAGGATGAGGTCGAGGAGGAAGGAGGAGGTCGAGAAGGAAGTTAAAAAGGACGTTGAGGAGGGCGAAGAGGAAGGAGGAAGGAGGAGGAGGTAGGAGTAGGGAGAGGAGGATGGACGAGAAGAGCAAGGAGGAAGGAGGAGGGCGAGGAGGAAGGAGGAGGGCGAAGAGGGAGGAGGAGTAGGGCGAGGAGGATGGAGGAGAGCGAGGAGGAAGGAGGAGGACGAGGGCGAGGAAAAAAGGAGGAGGACGAGGAGGGAAGGAGAGCGAGGAGGAAGAAGGAGGAGAGTGAAGAGGAAGGAGGTGGAGGGCGAGGAGGAAGGAGGCGGAGGGCGAGGAGGAAGAAGGAGGAGGGCGAGGAGGAAGGGGGAAGAGGGCGAGGAGAAAGGAGGAAGGCAAGGAGTAAGAAGGAGGAAGGAGGAGAGCAAGGAGGAAGGAGGAGTAGCGCGAGGAGGGCAAGGAGGAAGGAGGATGAGGAGGGCGAAGAGTAAGAAGAGCGAGGAAGGAGGAGGACGAGGAGGGAAGGAGGAGGGCGAGGAGGAAGGAGGAGGGCGAAGAGGAAGGAGGAGGACGAGGGGGGAAGGAGGAGGGCGAGGAAGGAAGGAGGACGAGGAGGGAAGGAGGAGAGCGAGGAAGGGAGAAGGGCAAGGAGGAGAAGGGCGAGGAGGAAGAAGGAGAAGGGCGAGGAGAGCGAGGAGGAAGGAGGAGGACGAGGGGGGAAGGAGGGCAAGGAAGGAAGGAGGACGAGGAGGACGAGGAGGAAGGAGGAGGGCGAGGAGGAAGAAGGAGGAGTAGGGCGAGGGGGAAGGAGGATGAGTAGGGCGAGGGGGAAGGAGGAGGAGTGCGAGGAGGAGGAGGAGGGCAAGGAGGAAGGAGGAGGGCGAGGAAGGAAGGAGGAGGGAGGAGGGCAAGGAGGAGAAGGGCGAGGAGAAAGGAGGATGGTGAGGAGGGCGAGGAGGAGGAGAGCAAGGAGGAAGGAGGGCGAGGAGGAGGGAGGGCGAGGAGGAGGGAGGAGGAGGAGCGTGAGGAGGAAGGAGGATGAGGAGGGTGAGGAGGAAGGAGGATGAAGAGAGCGAGGAGGAAGGAGGATGATGAGAGCAAGGAGGAAGGAGGAGGAGGAGAGTGAGGAGGAAGGAGGAGGAGGAGGGCGAGGAGGAAGGAGGAGGAAAATGAAAAGGAAGGAGGAGGAGGTTAAGGAGAAGAAAGGAGGAGTAGGAGATCGAAGAGGAAGGAGGAATTTGTAAGGTAGGAAGGAGGAGAAAGGTTGTGGAGGAGGAGGTTGAGAAGGAAGAGGAGGTTAACCCTTTAACTGCGCGGCCTATAAATATGACATCCCCCCAGGGCGCAGGAAAGGAAACCTTGGGAAAAAAATATTTTTTCTTCGTAAAGTGTCAAAAACCCCTCCCTGTATATGGGTATAGCAACGCAAGTTCGAAATTTTACTTACTTTGGCTGCTATTGGGTCCGAAAGGTGGGCCGTGACGTCATACTTCCCCGTGCGCCAGAGCAGTATGCTCCCAGGGCTGGTGGGGCGCTTGGGGCGGGGTGCGCGAGTTGCCGTGAATATATTTTGCACATTTTTTACGCACAGTTCGAAATACATTTTATTTGTTTTTACATGCTAATCCTATGTATAATGAACACGTACACTATATTATGGAAGTAAAACATCCGTACTGTCCGAAGACACTGTGTTACGTGCATGACACTTGTGTACACATATGTTGCACATGTTTACCATGTATCATGCTAATTTATGTATATATACAATCTATTTACAGACTATATACACTGTCACACACTATATACATTCACCATCAACACATTCAGAACACTGCGAGTGTGAGTAGCCACACCAAGCCAGCCCTCCCTCACTCCTCCAACATTGTATTCACCAACATTACTCCTCCAAATCATACAGTTATTCACACAATGAGGAGTAGATCAAGAAGGAAGGATGAAGAAGGGGGAGAGGAAAGGAGGAGGGGGGGGAATTAGGTAATGGAGGACAAGAGGAGGGGGAAGAATAGCAAGAGTAGGAGTAGTACAGGTAACAGGGGGAGGGGGAAGAGGAGGAGGAGTAAGAGAAGGGGGATGAGAAGGAAGGGGAAGAGGAGGGGGGAGAGGGTAGGGGGAAGAGAAGGGGAGAGTGGAGGGGTAAGAGAAGGAGGATGAGGAGGGGGTAGGGCTAAGTGGAGGGGAAGAGGAGGAGGAGAGAGGAGGGGTTAGAGAAGGGGAAGAGGAGGGGGGGAGGGGTAAGAGAAGGTGGGTAAGGAGGGGGAGGGGTAAGAGAAGGAGGATGAGGAGGGGGAGGGGTAAGAGAAGGGTGGATGAGGAGGGGGAGGGGTAAGAGAAGGGTGGATGAGGAGGGGAGGATGAGGAGGTATTGGAAGAGGGGATGGGTAAGAGAAGGAAAGGGAAGAGCAGGGGGAGGGGTAAGAGAAGGGAGGGATGAGGAGGAACGGGAAGGGGAAGAGGGGAGGGGTAAGAGAAAGAAGGGGCTGAGCAGGGGAGGGGGTGATGGTCACTATGCGCTGGTATAAACACTGACCCACCACGGTGATGGTCAGCTGGGTACTGGCTGATCGCCTGTTGGGACACTCACGACAACCGTCGCTGCCTCACCAGCCATTGTTCAATTTATAATATTAATTTAATTCAGAAGTAAAATCAGAGATAAAATTATTTAAAACACTATTATCTGATTCTTTATTTTTCTTGCTGTGTTTTATGAAGATGAACACACCATATTATATCTACCAAGACATGCCTGTATAATCAAGCGCCCCCCTAACACGTCATGGCAACTCTGTAGGCCTAAGTGTACATGCCCCAGTCGTCACACAGGTCCTGTTACACTCCCTCCCCATCTTCTCCTTTCCTTCCTCTCTTCCCCCTTCCTCCTCCTCATTCCCTTTCTCTTACCCCTCCCCTTTTCCCCCTCCTCTTTCCCTTCCTTCACATCCCGCTTTCTCTTACTCCTCCCCCCTCCTCATCCCCCTTCCCTTACCCCTCCCCCCTCCTCATCCCCCTTCTCCTTCCCCTACTGTATTCTCTTTCCCTTTCTCTTACCCTCTCCCTTCTTCCCCCTCCTCTTCCCTTTCCTCCTTCTCGTTTCATCCTCCTTCTCTTCCCCATCCTCCTCATTCTCCCCTCCTCCACATCCACCCTTCTCTTACCCATCCCCACCTCTTTACCCCTCCCCCTCCTCTCTCCCTCCTCCTCTTCCCCTTCGTCCCCATCCCCTTCTCATACCCCTCCTCTTCCTCATCCCCCTTCTCTTACCCCTACTCCTTCTCTTACTTCTTCCCCCTCCCCTCTCCCCCTTCCCTCACTCCTCCTCTTCGCCCTCCCCCTCTTACCTCTACTACTTCTACCCCTGCTATTCTCCTCCATCACTTAGTTCACCCCTCCCCGACGTCCTCCTCCGTGCACCTTCTCCTTCCCCCTCCCCCCCTCTTCCTCATTCCACCTAGACCTACTCCTTCCTCCTCTACCTCATCCTCCTTCCTACTCTGCCTCGACCTCCTCCTCTTCCTCGATCTCCTCCTTGAGCTCCTCTATCTTCTAGTCTTCCTCCTTGCCCTCCTCCTCCTTCCTCCTTGCCCCCCTCCTCATTCCAACTCTCCTTCCTCCTCGCCCTCCTCTTTCCTACTCCTTCCTCCTCGCCCTCCTCTTTCCATCTCGCCTTCCTCCTCGCCCTCCTACTCCTACCTCCTCTCTCTCCTCCTCCCTAAGTAGAGTATGGATGCACTTCCATACTTCCTGACTTCTGTAGTTCCGAGGTGTTGCATGGTGAGTTGTACTCACATACATTCACTCCCCTAGTTGCTCTCATGTAGTTGTACTCACCTACTTGTATCCAACTAGCAGTGTTCACCAAGGTATACTCACCTAGCTAATTGTACTCTCCCAATTGCCCTCATGTTGTTGTGCTTGCCTAGTTGTACTCACCTATTTGTACTTCAGTGATATTTAATGTAAAATCTACTATAATACAGATGCATGCGATGAGGAGGTATTTTGATGCACTCTAATTTTTTATTAGAAAAATTGGTAGATTAAATGTTGCGTGTGTCCTTCATACACCTATGCAGCAGTATTTTCCATTTATGTTGATGTATTATACATAAAGTACCAAAATATAATTTAAACATAAAAACAGTATTACTGAATACAGTATTTAGCAAACACGGTTATACAAACTTTTTTAGCAAGACCATAATAAAAAGTAAATGTTTCGCACACCTATCATACAACTTAGTCACAGCATTCACAATTTATATGTATAATGTATATAAATTTATTATTTAAACATGAACAAAATATTTTTTTTAATAAATAAAGGTGACTTGTGTAAGAAAAGGCAGCATTTGCTGTATTACACAAAAAAATACTTTTATCATTCTTGGGTTAAAGGTTGCTCATGTGCATGTTGAACTACACATGAAACTTGTCTCTCCCCACAACCATGTTGAAACTTTGAAAAAGGTTTCAAAAACGTATTGTGTTTGCTGGGAGTAGCCTGGTGTAGTAGACTGGTGTTGTGGCATGGTGTAGTGGCATTATGTAGTAGCCTGGTGTAGAGGTGTGGTGTAGTAGCCTGGTGTAGTGGCATGGTGTATTAACCTGGTGTAGTGGTGTTGTGTAGTAGCCTAGTGCAATGGCGAGGTGTAGTAGCCTGGTGTAGTAGCCTGTTGTAGTGGCATGTAGTAGCCTGGTATAGTGGCATGGTGTAGTAGCCTGGGGTAGTGATGTGGTGTGTAGTTGCCTGGTGTAGCAGCCTGGTGTAGTTGACTGGTGTAGTAGTGTGGTGTAGTAGCCTGGTGTAGTGGCAAGTAGTAGCCTGGAATAGGAGCGTGCTGTAGTACCATTGCGTAGTAGACAGGTGTAGTGGCGTGGTGAAGTGGCATGGTGCAGTGGCATGGTGTAGTAGCCTGGTGTAGTGGCGTGTAGTAGCATTGTGTAGTGGCGTGTAGTGGCGTGGTGCAGTAACCTGGTGTAGTTTCGTGCTGTAGTGGCGTGTAGTGACGTGGTGTAATAGCCTGGTGTTGTAGCTTGTAGTGGCATGGTTTAGTAGCCTGGTGTAGTGGCATGGTGTAGTAGCTTGGTGTAGTGGCATGGTGTAGTAGCCTGGTGTAGTGGCATGGTGTAGTAGCCAGGTGTAGTAGCATGGTGTAGTAGCCTGATGTAGTGGCATGGTGTAGTAGCCTGGTGTAGTGGCATGGTGTAGTAGCCTGGTGTAGTAGCCTGGTGTAGTGGCATGGTGTAGTAGCCTGGTGTAGTGGCATGGTGTAGTAGCCTGGTGTAGTAGCCTGGTGTAGTGGCATGGTGTAGTAGCCTGGTGTAGTGGCATGGTGTAGTAGCCTGGTGTAGTAGCCTGGTGTAGTAGCTTGGTGTAGTAAGCTGGCATAGTGGTTAGGTGTAGTACCATGGTGTAGTAGCTTGGTGTAGTGGCATAGTGTTGTAGTCTGGTGTAGTGGCATTGTGAAGTCACGTGGTGTAGTAGCTTGGTGTAGTACCCTGGTGTAGTGGTGTGGTGCAGTAGCCTGGTGTAGTGGCATGATGTAGTAACGAGGTGTAGTGGCATGGTGTAGTGGCGTTGTGTAGTAGCCTGGTGTAGTAGCATGGTGTAGTAGTCTGGTGTAGTGGCGTGGTGTAGTGGTGCGGTGTAGTGGCGTGCTGTAGTGGCATGGTGTAATAGACTGGTGTAGTGGGGTGGTGTAGTAGCATGGTGTAGTAGCCTGGTGTAGTACCGTGGTGTAGTAGCCTGGTGTAGTAGCCTGGTGTAGTGGTGTGGTGTAGTAGCCTGGTGTAGTACCGTGGTGTAGTAGCCTGGTGTTGTGGGGTGGCGTAGTAGCCTGGTGTAGTGGCATTATGTAGTAGCCTGGTGTAGTAGCCTGATGTAGTACCCTGGTGTAGTGGTGTGGTGTAGTTGCCTGATGAAGTACCCTGGTGTAGTGTTGTGGTGTAGTAGCCTGGTGTAGTGGCATAGTGTAGTAGCCTGGTGTAGTGGTGGTGTAGTAGTAGTTGTAGTAGAGTAGTGGAGGTGTAGTAGTTGTAGTATTAGTAGTAGTGGTGTATTGGCATGGTGAAGTAGCATGGTGTAGTAGCCTGGTGTAGTGGCGTGTAGTAGCATTGTGTAGTGGCGTGTAGTGGCGTGGTGCAGTAACCTGGTGTAGTTTCGTGCTGTAGTGGCGTGTAGTGACGTGGTGTAATAGCCTGGTGTTGTAGCTTGTAGTGGCATGGTTTAGTAGCCTGGTGTAGTGGCATGGTGTAGTAGCTTGGTGTAGTGGCATGGTGTAGTAGCCTGGTGTAGTGGCATGGTGTAGTAGCCAGGTGTAGTAGCATGGTGTAGTAGCCTGATGTAGTGGCATGGTGTAGTAGCCTGGTGTAGTGGCATGGTGTAGTAGCCTGGTGTAGTAGCCTGGTGTAGTGGCATGGTGTAGTAGCCTGGTGTAGTGGCATGGTGTAGTAGCCTGGTGTAGTAGCCTGGTGTAGTGGCATGGTGTAGTAGCCTGGTGTAGTGGCATGGTGTAGTAGCCTGGTGTAGTAGCCTGGTGTAGTAGCTTGGTGTAGTAAGCTGGCATAGTGGTTAGGTGTAGTACCATGGTGTAGTAGCTTGGTGTAGTGGCATAGTGTTGTAGTCTGGTGTAGTGGCATTGTGAAGTCACGTGGTGTAGTAGCTTGGTGTAGTACCCTGGTGTAGTGGTGTGGTGCAGTAGCCTGGTGTAGTGGCATGATGTAGTAACGAGGTGTAGTGGCATGGTGTAGTGGCGTTGTGTAGTAGCCTGGTGTAGTAGCATGGTGTAGTAGTCTGGTGTAGTGGCGTGGTGTAGTGGTGCGGTGTAGTGGCATGCTGTAGTGGCATGGTGTAATAGACTGGTGTAGTGGGGTGGTGTAGTAGCATGGTGTAGTAGCCTGGTGTAGTACCGTGGTGTAGTAGCCTGGTGTAGTAGCCTGGTGTAGTGGTGTGGTGTAGTAGCCTGGTGTAGTACCGTGGTGTAGTAGCCTGGTGTTGTGGGGTGGCGTAGTAGCCTGGTGTAGTGGCATTATGTAGTAGCCTGGTGTAGTAGCCTGATGTAGTACCCTGGTGTAGTGGTGTGGTGTAGTTGCCTGATGAAGTACCCTGGTGTAGTGTTGTGGTGTAGTAGCCTGGTGTAGTGGCATGGTGTAGTAGCCTGGTGTAGTGGTGGTGTAGTAGTAGTTGTAGTAGAGTAGTGGAGGTGTAGTAGTTGTAGTATTAGTAGTAGTGGTGTATTGGCATGGTGAAGTAGCATGGTGTAGTAGCCTGGTGTAGTGGCCTTGTGTAGTGGCTTCTAGTAGCCTGGTGTAGTGGCGTGGTGTAGTGGTGTGGTGTAGTAGCCTGGTGTAGGGGTGTGGCGTCATGTAGTGGCATGGTGTAGTGGGGGTGGCGGCGGTGGTGTTAGAGGCGGCGGTGGTGTTGGTGTGGCAGTGGTGGTGTTGGAGGTGGCAGTGGTGGCGTTGGAGTTCTCTGCGGTGGTGTTATAGGTGGTGGTGTTGGAGGTGGCGGCGGTGGTGTTGGGGGTTGCAATGGTGGTGTTGGAGGTGGCACCGGTGGTGTTGGGGGTGGCGTCAGTGGTGTGTGGGGGTGGCGGCGGTTGTGTGGGGGTGGCAAGGTGGTGTTGGGGGGTGGCGGCGGTGGTGTTGGAAGTGGCGGCGGTGGTGTTGGAAGTGGCGGCGGTGGTGTTGGAAGTGGCGGCGGTGGTGTTGGAGGTGGTGGTGGTGGTGTTGGGGATGGCGGTGGTGGTGTGGGGGTGGCGGCGGTGGTGTTGGAGGTGGCGGCGGTGGTGTGGGGGTGGTGGCGGGGGTGTGGGGGGTGGCGTCGGTGGTGATGTAGGGGTGGCAATGGAGGTGTTGGGGGTAGAGGTGGTGGTGTTGTGGATGGGGGCGTGTAGTGGCATGTAAGAGAAGCGACCACGTGTTCACAAGACAAGGACCTAGATTCAGGAAGCTCTGTGTATTTCTTCGTAAGTGGGTTTGCTACGAAGGTTCCTAAGTGCGCCCTAAGAAGATGCTTAGGTGCGATTCAATAAGGTATACTTAGGAAGAAAATTGTTGGTTCACCTGCGTGCCGATAGAGGTCACTACTGTGTTTCGTTTGGCCAATCAGAGAGCAGCAACATTCTTCATATTGAAGATTTAGCGCTGGCTTATCGGAGCTCTACTGCCTCCTATTTACGTCGAATTTTCTTATAAAATTAGTATATTTCGAAGTAAAACAATGTTTTTTCAACTTCTACAGCCAGCACCGACATTGTAGTAAACAAATATGTTACAGTTGTTGTTTACCTACATAATTCTAAGAGATACTGTGTAGCTGTCCTTGTTGCTCGGAAGATGCGCTGACAATTATTGTATATATTTACTGAATTTACCCAAGGGCCGCTAACTATCTAGTGACCTCGAAGAGGACAGAAAGCCGGCGGCTTGTTAAAGGGCCCGTCAATTGTCTTAATGATATTTTTTAGCTGGAATTTGGCATTTACGGCTTCAGCGGGTAAGCGGTTCCATGGGTTTATAGCCCTCTTGGTGGAAAAAAAAACATCTGTTTTCAGTCCTACTTGAGAGAACATACTCTCCAACACTATATCTGTGATTGTCCTGTTATCAGTGACTTCATACCAAATGGTATGAGGTATTTTGAGCTCTGTAATTACTTCATACACTCAGGAATATTGGAAGATATTCTTGTGCTGCACCCAGATTTTGCCAGTGGAGGCTAATAGATCAGCATTAAGTATTTTGTTCTCTCCTAATTCCATGTATGACTGGCCATCCTGTGAGGTGAGGATGTTGGATGAGCTTGTAGCTGGTTTTTGATCTACACTGTGTGGTCCTTTATACAGAATAGGGAAGCAGCAAATTGCTGTGTATACCTGTGACGATAATCACCTTCAAGAGATTGAGCCTGCTCTTCCCTCCACAAATACGTCGCAACAAATATATAAAACTACTATGGAAGAAATGTCCAACAACGACAACAACACCAGCAAGGTTTGCCAGAGAGCAAAACGTATGCAGCCAAGGACACCTGCTCAGACTCAAACCGCCAAACTACCTGTCTTACTGCCGGCTCCTCGCCTGATTGGTCGCCGGTCTGGCTGCAACTGCACTCACCTCCCCATACTACTTGATGTCTGGGGCCGCCACGACCTCAGTCCTCAGAATGTTCCGTGCTTTCACAGTTAACACTTCTCCCTGCTAGACGTAAGCTTTAGCGTACGTATACTGAGAGAGGTGATAGCTTAAAGCCAATATTCCAGCACCTTTCATATACTTGTATATTGCACTTCTTGTTATTTTGTCTTAACGTAACTTTTCATTGTGTCATTTAATTATTCTTAATATTTTGATTGATTTTATTATACGAATTTTTTTGTCCATTTTATTCATGTTTTGATTTATTTAACGTAATTAAAATTCCATTGTTAAAGTTTACTTGTGTTTTGTGTGTCTTCTCCTTACCTTACCACAGACGAAGTTCCAGATTTTCTATTTTTTTTTATACTATGTGACGAGGCCATACCCCTAGCTTTGAACAGCCGAACACCAACGCGTTACCGTCACATATTATATGGGGGCCTGTCCTAGGAGCTTCACTCAGGTACTGGTGCCAAGTGGTAATTTATGGTAAGCGTATTTAACTTTGTTAACGTAGCTTTACTATTTTTCATATTCAATTTCATTTTTAATAAGGTGCGGTGTATTGTGCATTACGAGAGTAACATATAGTGAAGGTGAGACAACTTTGGATTACGTGGTGACTGTAGGCCTCAGTCATACTCTTAATTGGTCATCTCTCCCTCCGTGTTATTACTCGTGTTTACCATCTTTGTCCCTTGGATATTTCTCATTTTTGACAGATCATCATATTGGTACCCTGGTACTGTGGTCTGCCCCGGGTCAAGAGTACCCAATCTGACTGTAGGAGGACAAAGAGGGCCATAGTTCCTCTAGCTCGAACTTTAGTTGCTGAATTGGGACCTCAGCAGCAGTTCTCGTCACCAGTTGACACCTCGCACCCCTACACGTCAGTCAGAGATGATGATACATACAACGGTAGGGAATTAGCTTACTTTTCAGAGCACAAAAGTTCGCTAATTCTGTAAGTATCATATTAAATTCAGTAGGAAAAACTTGCTTTATGTCCTATAGAGACTTGGCAAGGTATGCCTACATCCTTGGACTACCAATTTTACTTTTGAGACAATTAACTGTTTCATTTGTTTTCGAAACTCTGTTTCATTTGTTAGTAGGATTTTCTTGCCCTTATCCTCTTACATGAGTACCGGGTACAAGATTTCCTGCGCCCTTGATTTAATTTAATCATTTAACATCTTTTACTTAACTTTAATTGTTAAAGATCTCACAGGATAGGTACCAGTTGCCACGTTGTCCTGTTTCTGACATTCACTATTGAATATTCGTGTACCTTTATTTGCTAATTTCACCATGTTTCGTCTCCAAGCTTTCCGTGCAAATCCAGCAGGTGAAATAGGGACTTTAAGTCGTGCCAAGAAGACTGAATTACAAACTCTTGCACATGAGTATCAACTAGAAGTTCCCTACCAAGCCAACAAAAATGACCTACACAACCTGTTGCTGGATTACTATTTAGAGCAAGGTAAGATAGACTCTGAAACTCATGAAACTTACTATATTGCAGAAAAAACTGATTTGGCAACGCTGAAACTCAAACTAGAGCTGGCCAAGATTGAAGAACGAAGAGCTGCCATACGGAGGGACGAACAAGAACGCGAGGCCGCCTTGAGGAGAGAAGAACACGAACGTGGACTCGCCCTCCAGGAACATGAGGTCGCATTACTCCGTGAACGTGAACGAGTACAGCTTGAAACACTCCAGGAGCGGGAACGCGTACAGCTTGAAACCAAACAACGCGAGTTGGAGATGCAACGCGAACATGACAAGCAACAAGCGACTCTGGCTCTAGAGTGTCGTCAACGTGAAATCGCCTTGGAAACTTCACACTTCACTCAACGCCAGCAAGCTACTGCCAATCTTCCCGTCAGTTTTAATATATCACATGCAAGTAAGTTAATGCCATCCTTTGTAGAAGCAGAAGTTGATGTGTTCTTTACCACCTTTGAAACCCTTGCTAATCAACTCAGTTGGCCTGTCGACCAATGGGCCACACTTCTCAGAATCCATCTTACAGGTAGAGCTGCAGTCACACTCAGTACTTTGGCGTCTGAGAATGACTACCACACTCTGAAACAAGCAGTGTTGGACTCCTACCTACTTTCCACCGAAAGTTATAGAAGGAAATTCCGTGACCACCTGAAGGCAAGTACCACTACCTTCCTCGAGTTTGCTAACACGAAACGGAGGTATTTCATGAAATGGCTGGAAGCAGCACATGTCTTTACTTTTACAGAACTCGTCAACCTGATGCTTGTTGAAGAATTCTTGAGACGTGTGCCGCCTCCTGTCCGCCTCTACTTAGCAGATAAAGAAGAAACCGACTACCTGAAGTGTGCTAAGTCGGCTGACACTTACAGCCTCATCCACCGGCTGACACCCGAACCATCCTCCAGTAAGAAGTCGTGGTACAGTTACGAGAAAGTGAGCCCCGATCAAGCTGGTTCACAACTGTACTGCAAGTATTGTAGACTCTATGGACATACCATAGACAAGTGTGGTAAGTCTCAATACAAGGGAACCACTGACCCACAGAAACCCAAACCAACTCCTCCTAAGTCCGGTAAGCCTGTGATGAATGTTGGTGTTAATGTTAATGATCTTTCTCTTTTCAGTAACCACCTGTATACTGGAACTGTCTCTGCCAACGGTTCAAATCCGGAGGAACGTTTCAAATTGAAGATCTTGAGGGACACAGCGGCTCTTCAATCGATCATCTTGAAGTCGGCTGTGCCCAACATCACCTACACCGGAGCGGCTCTTCAATCGATCATCTTGAAGTCGGCTGTGCCCAACATCACCTACACCGGAGAAACTGTCTTCAACACTGACCTCACTGCTACCACTCCATACCCTCTCGCCAGAGTCCACCTGGATTGTCCCTACGTGAACGGAGAAGTCCAAGTCGCCGTCAGGGAAAAGCCTTTTCCCATGCCTGGAGTGCAACTTCTCCTAGGCAACGACTTGGCAGAAGACCTGCAACCGACCAACCTGATCGTCATGGACAAACCCCAGGTGTGTAACTCTGTGCCAATAAACCCTATTCTAGAGTATGTTCCAGCAGAGGTTCAAGAGAGTGATGAAGTTTCTCCTCCGGTTCTCGTGACCACCCGTGCACAAGCCGCACGTCCACAGCCAGCTGACTATACTGCTACCGCTGTCCCTCAAGACCCTCAGAAACTCCCCCTGCATCTGACCAAGTTGGAGTTCCGTAAGTTGCAGAGGGAAGATCTTACTTTAACACCATTGTTTTTCCAGGCTGAGACTCAACCCGACAGTATTCCTGGGTTCTTCCTAGAGAACGACTTGCTCTACCGCAGATATAGACCCAGTAAACTGAAGGAGGAGGACGATTGGGCCAACATCGAACAACTTGTGATTCCCACCAGCCTGCGGCCCACTATTCTACACCTGGCCCACGGAGCGCTCTCCCACTACGGCTTCAACAAGACTTACCATGGAATTCGTCAAGACTACTACTGGCCAGGTATGGTAAATAACGTCAAACAGTACGTAAAACAGTGTCATACATGTCAGATGGCAGGCAAACCGAACATCTCCATTCCCAGAGCGCCACTGATTCCCATACAGGTGCCTGCGGAACCTTTCCACAAACTCATAATAGACTGTGTTGGTCCTTTACCTCGGACCAGTTCAGGTAACGTCTACATCCTAACCATCCTGTGTCCTACCACCAGATTTCCCATAGCAGTTCCAGTGAAGAACATCACGGCTGCTACGGTTATAAAACATCTATTGAAGATCTTCACTCAATACGGATTTCCCAGGGAGATTCAGAGCGACTGTGGTACCAACTTCACCAGTGATCTCTTCAAAAGGACACTGGAGGAGTTCAACATCAAACAGGTATTGTCCAGCCCCTATCATCCTGCTTCACAGGGTTCTCTTGAACGTAGTCATCAGACCATCAAAGCACTCTTGAAAAAGTTTTGTAGTGAAACCTCTAAGGATTGGGATAAGCAGATTGACCTTATAATGTGTATTTACAGAAGTCTCCCCAATGAGTCCCTAGGAGTATCTCCTTATGAGATGCTCTACGGCCGTAAGTGCCGTACTCCCCTTAAGGCTTTCAAAGACTCTCTCCGAGATGCCACCTTCAGTGAGCATCAGAATGTGCCCCAGTTTCTTCAAAACCTTCAACACATTCTAGAGAGAGTCCACCGTTTTGCCCATGATAATCTATTGAAAGCCCAGGAGAGAATGAAGACTCATTATGACCAGACCAGCAAAGTAAGAAAATTCAAGCCGGGAGACTTCGTCCTTGCATATTTCCCTATCCCAGGTTCACCTTTACAAAACAGGTTTTCAGGACCCTACTGCGTCAAAGAGTGCAGGAATAATAACAACTACGTAATAGAGACTCCAGATAGGCGGCGGAAGACCCAGCTGTGCCACGTCAACCTCCTGAAGCAATATAATGGTACTCCTCCCACTGTCCTGACTAACTGTTCTACCTTCACAGAACCCTACATCCACAGTGAGACCATCCCAGCTTCTCCCGAAAGCACTGACAAGGAGTCAGCGCTTTCTAATTCCGAAATCCTTAATGATCTTCCCAAATGCTTTCAGGATAATAATCGTGCTCCTTTGCCCTATTCTAATTCCACTCTCACCTCGTCAGATAAGCCCTTCATCCTCCATGTCGACGCCAGTGGTACCGACGTTGGTGGTGTCGTGATTCAGCAACGAGGCGAGAAGAATACACCTGTCAGCGACTACTGCTACAAGGAACTACGGAACAATTGGCAAGGAGCTACTCTTCCTCATCCTGAAGCTTCAGCACTTCACTCCACACCTGAAAAGTGCTCGGTCCACCATCAACACGGACCACACCACCCTACACCTCCTGCAGCACGCCCACTTCTCATTTCAACGTCTTCTACTATGGGCTTGCTAACTGCAGAAACTCAACCTGGAGACACGCTATACCAAGAGTCTGACAACATCTTAGCCCATGATCTCTCCAGAGTTTATGAAGTAGAAGCGACTCCATCTATTACTCCACCACATAACGACGTACTTCTTCCAGAACCGCAGGCTTCGGGGGAGAGTTGTGACGATAATCTCCTTCAAGAGATTGAGCCTGCTCTTCCCTCCACAAATACGTCGCAACAAATATATAAAACTACTATGGAAGAAATGTCCAACAACGACAACAACACCAGCAAGGTTTGCCAGAGAGCAAAACATATGCAGCCAGGGACACCTGCTCAGACTCAAACCGCCAAACTACCTGTCTTACTGCCGGCTCCTCGCC
Organism: Procambarus clarkii; assembly: GCF_040958095.1. NCBI lineage: Eukaryota > Metazoa > Arthropoda > Malacostraca > Decapoda > Cambaridae > Procambarus > Procambarus clarkii. The sequence continues at coordinate 10,590,994 of NC_091183.1, read as the reverse complement.
TGATTGGTCGCCGGTCTGGCTGCAACTGCACTCACCCCCCCATACTACTTGATGTCTGGGGCCGCCACGACCTCAGTCCTCAGAATGTTCCGTGTTTTCACAGTTAACACTTCTCCCTGCTAGACGTAAGCTTTAGCGTACATATACTGAGAGAGGTGATAGCTTAAAGCCAATATTCCAGCACCTTTCATATACTTGTATATTGCACTTCTTGTTATTTGTCTTAACGTAACTTTTCATTGTGTCATTTAATTATTCTTATTATTTTGATTGATTTTATTATACGAATTTTTTTGTCCATTTTATTCATGTTTTGATTTATTTAACGTAATTAAAATTCCATTGTTAAAGTTTACTTGTGTTTTGTGTGTCTTCTCCTTACCTTACCACAGACGAAGTTCCAGATTTTCTATTTTTTTTTTATACTATGTGACGAGGCCATACCCCTAGCTTTGAACAGCCGAACACCAACGCGTTACCGTCACAATACCTAAACATGTTTAAAAATACATTGTTTGAGAGGAGTTTTGTAGAAACTGGTAAGAGTAATTATAATGTTTCCATGATTCAGTGCTTACCTCTTGTGAAAATTGCTTAGAGTTGTTTAGTCAGAGTTGATTTGTTTTTTGTATTGAGGCTGGTATTTTCTAAATTGATTCCATGTACAGTATGTCTAACCCTCCTGTGAGATGGGAGTATTAGATAAACTTATAGCTAGTTTTTTATCTACACTGTAATATTCCATATAGAATAGGGTAGCAGCACATTGCTGTGTATACCTAATCTTCTTAATAAAAAAAATCAGTAATAAAGATTTTAAATTATAGTTTGTATTATTACAAATACAGTACTGTATTATCCTTATTAAATCATGTTGACCATGGATCATTAAGATCTCATGTTCATATGTAATACAAGTCATATTTCTTTTGAACTGCTAATCCATGCTAATCATTCATTAAATTGTGCATTATGTCTCAATTTTTCACTTCCTTGGATATACTGTACAGTACAAAAAGATAGGATAAAAATAAACCAGTAATATTTCTTTCATTATATTTTTCATTTAAATAATTGCATCAATATTTTTACAGCAGATAGGATTTGTTTTCCCATACAGGTGCATTATTTGTTAAAAAAAATTTGGTTTATTGTTACACACAATGGTGCTACATAGCCTTCCCAGCTTGGTGCCTTCTTTTAATACTTACTGATTGAAAAATAAATAATAAATACATTTTAAAGTACATACAGTTGATTTACAAACATAATGTTGGATTTATAGGCAGAGCTAGTACATACAATACCTAAAGCCACTAATACTCATAGCATTTCGGGCAAGGTGTGGGGGGAAAAAAACACAGACTAAAACTTAATAGTAATCGGGATTAGGTATAAATTGTGTTGAAAGAAGGAATAAAAAATACAAAAAGGGGGTTAACATAGCGTAAATCAGCAATTGCACATGTTGGTGAACAGCGTTGTTCAAAAAATAGCAAGACATGGGTTGACATTTAGGAGGTAAGTTAGGTTACATGGAGTTAATTAGGCAGTACTTGGTTTAACTCTTAAACTGGTTGAGAGAGGTACAGCCACCAGAAGGGAGCAAGGTCACACTAGAAGGGGCCAAGGACACACCAGAAGGGAGCAAGGTCACACTAGAAGGGGCCAAGGTCACACCAGAAGGGGCCAAGATCACACCAGAAGGAGCCAAGGTCACACCAGAAGGGGCCAAGGTCACACCAGAAGGAAGCAAGGTCACACCAGAAGGGGACAAGGCCACACCAGAAGGGACCAAGGTCACACCAGAAGGGAGCAAGGTCACACCAGAAGGGGACAAGGTCACACCAGAAGGGGCCAAGATCACACCAGAAGGGAGCAAGGTCACACTAGAAGGGGCCAAGGACACACCAGAAGGGAGCATGGTCACACCAGAAGGGGCCAAGGTCACACCAGAAGGGGCCAAGATCACACCAGAAGGAGCCAAGGTCACACCAGAAGGGGCCAAGGTCACACCATAAGGGAGCAAGGTCACACCAGAAGGGGACAAGGCCACACCAGAAGGGACCAAGGTCACACCAGAAGGGAGCAAGGTCACACCAGAAGGGGACAAGGTCACACCAGAAGGGGCCAAGATCACACCAGAAGGGAGCAAGGTCACACTAGAAGGGGCCAAGGACACACCAGAAGGGAGCATGGTCACACCAGAAGGGGCCAAGGTCACACCAGAAGGGGCCAAGATCACACCAGAAGGAGCCAAGGTCACACCAGAAGGGGCCAAGGTCACACCAGAAGGGAGCAAGGTCACACCAGAAGGGGACAAGGCCACACCAGAAGGGACCAAGGTCACACCAGAAGGGAGCAAGGTCACACCAGAAGGGGACAAGGTCACACCAGAAGGGGCCAAGGTCACACAGGAAGGGGCCAAGGTCACACCAGAAGGGGCCAAGGTCACACCAGAAGGGGCCAAGGCCACACCAGAAGGGACCAAGGTCACACCAGAAGGGACCAAGGTCACGCCAGAAGGGGACAAGGTCACACCAGAAGGGGCCAAGGTCACACTAGAAGGGGACAAGGTCACACCAGAAGGGGCCAAAATCACACCAGAAGGGGCCAAGGCCACACCAGAAGGGACCAAGGTCACACCAGAAGGGACCAAGGTCACACCAGAAGGGGCCAAGGTCACACCAGAAGGGGCCAACATCACACCAGAAGGGAGCAAGGTCACAACAGAAGGGGCCAAGGCCACACCAGAAGGGAGCAAGGTCACACCAGAAGGGGACAAGATCACACCGGAAAGGGCCAAGGTCACACCAGAAGGGGCCAAGGCCACACCAGAAGGGGCCAAGATCACACCAGAAGGGAGCAAGGTCACACTAGAAGGGGCCAAGGCCACACCAGAAGGGGCCAAGGTCACACCAGAAGGGGACAAGGTCACACCAGAAGGAGACAAGGTCAGACCAGAAGGGGCCAAGGCCGCACCAGAAGGGGCCAAGGTCATACCAGAAGGGGCCAAGGCCACACCAAAAGGGGCCAAGGTCACACCAGAAGGGGACAAGGCCACACCAGAAGGGGACAAGATCACACCGGAAAGGGCCAAGGTCACACCAGAAGGGGCCAAGGCCACACCAGAAGGGGCCAAGGCCACACCAGAAGGGGCCAAGATCACACCAGAAGGGGCAAGAGGCCAAGATCACACCAGAAAGGGCCAAGGTCACACCAGAAGGGGACAAGGTCACACCAGAAGGGGCCAAGATCACACCAGAAGGGAGCAAGGTCACACCAGAAGGGGCCAAGGTCACACCAGAAGGGGCCAAGGCCACACCAGAAGGGGCCAAGGCCACACCAGAAGGGGCCAAGGCCACACCAGAAGGGGCCAAGATCACACCAGAAGGGGCAAGAGGCCAAGATCACACCAGAAAGGGCCAAGGTCACACCAGAAGGGGTCAAGGTCACACCAGAAGGAGACAAGGTCACACCAGAAGGGGACAAGATCACACCGGAAAGGGCCAAGGTCACACCAGAAGGGGCCAAGGCCACACCAGAAGGGGCCAAGGTCAAACCAGAAGGGGCCAAGGTCACACCAGAAGGGGCCAAGGTCACACCAGAAGGGTCCAAGGTCACACCAGAAGGGGCCAAGGCCACACCAGAAGGGACCAAGGTCACACCAGAAGGGGCCAAGGTCACACCAGAAGGGGCCAAGGTCACACCAGAAGGGGCCAAGGTCACACCAGAATGGGCCAAGGCCACACCAGAAGGGGCCAAGGTCATACCAGAAGGGGACAAGGTCACACCAAAAGGAGACAAGGTCACACCAGAAGGGGCCAAGGTCACACCAGAAGGGGCCAAGGCCACACCAGAAGGGGCCAAGATCACACCAGAAGGGGCCAAGGCCACACCAGAAGGGGCCAAGATCACACCAGAAGGGGTCAAGGTCACACCAGAAGGGGCCAAGGTCACACAAGAAGGGATCAAGGTCACACCAGAAGCGGCCAAGATCAGACCA